>NC_047029.1:19582247-19729207 GCF_902652985.1 Pecten maximus
TTTTTTTAAATCTCTGTTGATCTTGTCGACACACAACGCCTAGTTGTTACGAAAATTTGTTTTAAATCGATATGTTTGCACACCAACGCTGTTACGAAACCTTTGCCTTATATATCAAGGCTGCTAAACAGTGGTCAACTAACGTCTCCAAACGAGGCCAAGTGTGATTTTCCTGGCTTGCCTGGTTTGTCACATGAACAAAGCTCGATCCCTAATATTTAAGCTTCTGAACTCTGACCCCTTAACTTTGACCCCTTACCCCTATCTGCATATAATGAAAATCGTTAGAGTGAAAAAGTTGTACCATCAGAACAGCGGAATGTCGGTATCCAACGCCAAGACAGTTGGGTGTACCTGGGGGTCAAAATTATTAAATGAAAACGTGTACAACATCGTCATTTCCATTTTTGAGATATTCTCTAACGTGCTTTTTCAATAGAATATAGTTGAGGAAAGTCAACATTTAGTTACTGTAATCAATATGGTATAGTTTTCGTCAGAGTTAATTCCCTTGACAATGTAATATATTCTAATGGCTGATGTACCAAATGTGTGATACACCGTTTTTATTTTCTTTATTTGTTTTTTACAATTTAAAAGTGCAAACAACTCGCTTAAGATATATTTCAATGTCACTTATTTATCTGCACGACCTATATCTGCATATGATTACTACATGATTTCTAAAAGATCTGACTGAAACAGCATGGCCTACAGCATATACATGTATGTTGCCATTTTGAAACAAACAAACAAAACACAAGATGTCAAGCGGAAACTTCAACTTTAAAGTTTACTATCACCTAACAACCCTATACGCAATGCGAGACATATAAATTAACATGTTTATTCCATACCATTAGGGAAACTGTATCATACTCCGTATGATTCGCCTGGCATAGAGAGTTAATTATGACTGTTACTTCAGTAAGTTTGCAATAACCAAAATTTACGTGAACATACCAACAACGTCTTTAATATAAGAAAACAGTATTTGCATTCAATATGCTGATTTGTACATTATTTTATACTTTAATTAATGATGCTCTGTGAAAATAGAGTGAACATTTGTTAAGTTTAAGAATCAACACGAACAAAATATGGATTTACATGAAGACTCTTGAAAGTACAAATATAAAAAGACAAGGAGTTCCGAAGAGTAAGCGTCTTCTGCTTCAACGATGACATCCGTCATACAAACCTAGGTAAAATCCCGAAAAGTCACATTCTTAAAGTGTGAAGTAGGATGGTGACAACGAAAAATACGTTCATCGTGAAAAAAAAAAATCGATAAAACAAAAGCATGTTATTAAATATCTATTATATTTCCAACTTTTGTGATTCTTAATACTCCGTTTACAACATGAAATATATAAATAATTTCTTCGAATCACAGATACTGAAAACTCTTAAACTAGGGTGTTATTTGACGGAATTCACGTCAACTTTACAAGTTTAAGTTTTTGAAACAGAGCATGGCATTTCAATGAAGATGTATATTAATTATGACGTCATTATTATAGTGACGTCATAATTGTCACGTCGGCGATAACGAAAGATATGGCTGTTGAAAAGGCTGTCCCGTCTAATAATAATTTGTTCATTCATCGTCGGAGCAAAATTCCTGGATATAGTCTTTTTAAAAAAATCGTTGTCGAATGTAAATATAAGCATTGAACTGCTTTCATTTGGAAGTGATGGGCTGATGAATGCCAACTGGACAAAGGCAAATTTAATGTCAATGCTTAAATAAACAAGTGGATTAATCTATCCTCTGACTGTGATCATGTATTAAAATGTAATCTGTGATACACAATAAATGTCATCCTTGATACTCTAGGAGTGAGGATCACATTCGCTTTCTTTAAGAATGCTTTACAAACGACAATTTTGATCGATTGAATACTATACTAATGACAAGAGAGTAATCTGTTTACAAAACTACCAGATATACATAACTGTGTTGATGTTTATAGAAAATACTATAGAAATATTGAAATGCTTCACCAAATTAAATGAATTCAAACACGATTAAATGGTTGATCAGAATTTCGGGTCAGTATTTGCAGTTAAATCATATGGTAATTTTCACTATATATGTGTACAAATGTTACCATTAAGTTATTTTGTTAAATCCCGATAATGTTTTCTGCATGCTGAAATCTATTCACTCATGTTTTCACGAGAAGCCTTAATAAACTTCACCAGTGTGTGCACGCTGTGAAAAATAGTAATTTCGGATATACTGATTTAAAGATGGTTATATAAACAATATTAAACAAGCACCAGACAAGCTACTGGTAGATCTATCTTACATTTGGACTAGTCATACTATAAATAGTAACTAGTGTACAAAGTACAAGATCAACTGTTATTGTTACACCAAGGGAAAGAGAGCAAGAATTATAAATGATGCCTGCCAGAGGCGACCTATACAAATATCTAATGGATTAATATTGTTTTGATTGAAATCACAAAGTGTGTAATCCGGTGATTTCTGTCACAGAAAATTTACAAAGGGCATACTAAGCACATTGTATCATGTCAAGAGTGTTCACTCTATTTTATCATAGATTTAGTTTTTATTTGATCCTTTTTTGTGATTTTCTTTTGTGAGTTCACGGTCGGGCATCTGCTATCTTATTTCTTTTTGACAGGGGAAATATTTTAACATCATTTTTAATTGTCCATCATAACTGTCGATGTTTGAATAAACCCTGATAGGAGTATTGCGCACTTGAAATATGCAATGAATTGATGACCTATGAGAGTGTGTAAATTTAGGTCACTTAATAAGATTACTAAATGATGTGGTTTAAACTGACATTCACTAGTATTATATAGTTATAGTGATTACATCTGATTTCGAAATAATATAATTCAAAATATTACAAATGATATACATGTATAGCACGACAATGGATTTGAATCAAACCCTCTTTACCTACAACTAACAATATTATTGACTAACAATAGTATTGAAGGACATATAATGTTATTTACCAAATGTTGTATTCAATACATGCAAAAATAAATAAAACTGTTATGCATGAATTAAATATATATGTGCCATTTTACAGTATGGTGTATTGATTTTGACACATTTTCACACTAAACTGAAGTTAGCGGATATTTCATGTACTTTATAATGTATTTTTGTATAACATTAGGTAATATTTTATTTGTAAACTATAAAAAGACACACATAATGTACAACAAAGAATAAGATCCTAACACCCGAAAACAATGGACATAGTAAACAACACAATCTTTTGCAATCCTACCAGTAATTCATGCTGTATAGCCATACAGTTTTGGTAGCGAAACTTACACATGTATTCGTGACACTTAATGGCGGATAATAACACATGCATAATTGTGAAACAATTGGAATTTTATAATAACCTATATGTTAGGAATTAAATAATAAGTACCTAACCCATCGGAACATGGCGACAGAACTGAACAAGGTAAAGTCACGAGGACTCCAAATGAACACTTGGTATTTACATGTATATTGAGCTATTTTTAGACTACCTTTTCAGGTCACACCTTAATAACAAATCATTCCCAGACGAACAAATACTCTTAACACCCATATACGATTAAAGTATTTTTGATAGAAATGCATCCATAAACGACGAAAAACTTGCAGATTCTAGTTTTATTTCCCTTCATTGTTTTCGTGTTAAAATGCTCCTCGTAATCCAATTACTATACAGGTAAGTGTGCGTACCCGACAGAAAAAATCAAACTGGCAATGAAACTTGACTTCTCTCATTAAATACTAAGTATTGTCAGGGACGTACATACATTTATGTTGTCCCTGGTTTTGTGTTCAACTACTAATAAACACATGTGTTAGACGTAAATCGTTGTTTATTGACATGGTAACCAGGTAAGAAATTGAAATACCCCATTCTATTTATAGTAATATGGTCTTTCCCGTGACCTATTCTGAAATTTTTTCATTTTTATTTGTTATACTGCAAATGGAATTTCCCATATTGTAGTTATATATTGATAGTGAAATTGCAACACTGCCTCATACGTATTGAGCCTAGGTAGTCCACATCGTCCATTGCCTTTTAGTATCACCGCAAGGTAAGAATATTTTACCTCTTCTTAGTTAAATAGTTAAAATAGGACAATGACGCCCATGAATATCCGTATAATAACTATATATTGAACTACATATTAATTCTATTAGCTAAAACCAACTTCTTTTCGCTTTTATTAATTATGTTAGCTAAAACTTTTGACAATTGATTAAACGTGTTAGGTAAAACTAGCATCTGTTCACATTTCATTGATTATGTTAGTTAGGTTTATATCATTTCACATTTCATTAACTATGTAAGTGAAAATTAATATATTTTCATAGTTCATTGATCGTGTTAGCTGAAAATAAAATCAATCTGATTAAAATACTAATCCTAATACTATCGTGTTGATACAACACGATAGTATTAGGATCTGTATTTTAATCAGATTGAAAATAAAATTTAACTATTTTACATATTTCACAAAAGCGTTTTTTAAAATGTTAGATGCAAATTTCATAATATGATATTTTATCATATCTGTTTTCTGCTCATCATATTTCAATAAAGTAGTTAAAACAAAAAGGTAAAAGCATTTTGATTAACATGTATCAAAACATTGTCTCACCAATGGTTTACATTTAATAGCAGTTGGTCACCAAACTAATCTATCCTTTGTTCTTCCTTATTTGACAATGGTTTTGTATTTATCTAAATGTACACGAGCACTGAACGTTGCAACTGTACACCTCTAACAAAGAGTAATTATGGTCGATTGAATACAGGAATAGACTGTTGTATGTTTTATGCAAACCAAAAGTAATATACTTTATACTATTACTAGTCTACACTTCAAAAGTTTTTTAATCTATAAACTGAAGCAAATAAGTAATATATTCTATCGTACCCCACGTAACGTTTGGTCTTGTAAGTGATCATTATTAGGAACAGTTACATGAAACCTAATTGTTACTAATTGAAATAATCGTAATTAGGGGGAAAATTAAAATATGCTAAAGTTAGACTGTGAAATCCTGTCAAATTTATGGGTAGGATAAACTGTCCTGGTAGACGTACATGCACGTCTAAGTGACCAATCATAGTTCTGAATTTGCACACGTATTTTATGTACATATTTCCTTCAACATCAACAATTATGTTATGTATATTATAGATAGTTCATAATGCATCATTTTTAATGATGCAACACTATGGGCACGGAGTGACTTTGTTTGTGTGAGTATTTTAGACAGTTCGGAGATAAAACCGCAAAGATTACATAAACACACATAATAATGTAAATATTCTCAATGTGTACTTTTTCAGTTCTTGGTAACACAATGTAATCAAATCTACAATATTTATAGGTCATCTATATACAGCATGTATAAACATATCTGTCACTTAATAAAACACCATGTGACTGGAAACATAGACTGCAAGGTAACCACATGCTTACATTTGGTGAATGGAAATACAGCCGCCATGGGGTATTTTAATGTAAATTCAAGCTTAATTTATGGGGAACACAATATCTATATTTGGTACCATATTACGAGGATTAAATCAGTTTTATAACGAGATAAGTCATATTGCTTTGGGAATAAAATACATCGAAAATATACTGAAACGAAAAAGAAACGCAACATGGAAAATTGTGATTAATTTTGTATTAAATATACATATCTGTATAAAAATCGCGGAAATAAACATGCACCCTGCCTAACACCCATACCAATCTTCAAAATCACCCAAGTGTGACTAGAGACCTATGCACTTCCGGCGCGGTAAAAACATCAAAAACCGTGCCTGTACAAACATATGCGTTCTTTTTTCATTCAAACCAGTATCAATTCATCACTAACATTGAGCCACATCATCGCCAATACTTTTGCAAACAATAATTCCTTTTACAATTATGCCACGGTTATCAAAGGTTGATAGAGGACGTGCTATAGCGATGCTTCTGGCAGGGAACACGCAACTTCACGTCGCTCGACAATTCAGAGTTCACAAATCGACTATTAGTCGATTAGTTTCACGTCTTAACGCAACAGGAAGAGTCGATGACCAGCCGAGATCAGGACGTCCACGCGTAACGTCGCGACGTCAAGACCGGGTTCTTAGGTTGGCACACCTGCGTAACAGGAGATTAACGGCCGCTGAAACGGCAAGGAATACGATTGGTAATCATAACCGTCGAATTCATCCCCAAACAGTGATCAACAGACTGCGTGAGGCTAATTTGCGTGCAAGGCGACAGTACGTTGGTTTACCACTAACACCGCAACGTCGAGCACGTCCTATGCAATGGGCAACGGCACATATGCCCAGACGTTTTCCTATGAGACGTTGGAGGTCTATGCTCTTCACCGATGAATCTCGATTCACGTTATTTCGAGCAGATGGCCGTCAACGTGTGTACCGGCGTCGAGGCGAACGTTTTGCTGACGCCTGTGTTTTGGAACACGACCGATTTGGGGGTGGATCAGTTATGGTTTGGGCGGGAATCTCCCATGGTTTGAAGACGCCTTTGGTGATAGTCAATGGGAATTTAACGGCCGTACGCTATCGGGATGAGATCCTTAGGCCCCATGTTGTGCCGTTTGTTAGGCAGCATCATCTAACCTTTCAGCAAGATAACGCGAGACCACACGTTGCAAGAGTCTGTAGAGACTTTCTTGCGACACAGAACATTGTTCCTATAGATTGGCCTCCATATAGCCCCGACCTGTCCCCAATCGAGCATTTGTGGGATGAATTAGACAGAAGAATTCGAAATCGCCGTAACCCCCCAAATACCCTCCCTCAGTTAGCAAATGCACTCGTCCAAGAATGGAATAACATTCCAATACGGAAAGTCAATGCCCTGATGAACTCAATGCAACAAAGAATTAGAGATGTGATAACTGTTCGAGGAGGACACACACGATATTAGGGCACGGTTTCAAAACTGCTGCCATTTCAACTTGGATTCACGTAGGGTACTACCAATCATGACCTTCTAGCAAAGTGACCTGTTCTTAAAAATCTCTAAACATTTAAAGGATGTTACATCAATATTCAATATTAACTATTACATATGAAATTTAAACATAATGCTCTCAAGTATTATTTTATTAAACCTACAATTTGAAGTTGCGTTTCTTTTTCGTTTCAGTATATAAAGTCGAGCATTCGATCAATACCTATATTCTGAAAACTCGTGATACTCTCTGAAGGGAAGAGCGCATGTCAATCATGGAAACACCCGGTATTACCAGCGTCTATATTTATACAATAAATGACTCCTATTTTTAGAACGTCTATTAATACCTGGGCAGGTATCAACCAGATCAGAATTTCTCGGAATATCAGCAGCTCAATGGCCCAATAGGTTTCAAGCGGCTTGATCAACTGTGTAGATTTCTGGGAACGATTCAGGAAACGAAACACGTAGAATGGAAAGTCCTGAATCTGATTTTAACATTTCTTTGTTTGATATATATATACATGTATACTAACTCTTTGTGCCCTTAGAGGTATAGAAACTGTATAGAGCGTTTTCCTAAAAAGGATAGCATTGTCCAATCAGTTGTGTTATGCTTCACAGTCTTTAAAAGCGATGTTGGTGACACTAATGGCAGACATTACGAACTCCGTTTCTGAAACAATGCGACCAAAGACAATAAACACAGTATACTGTTTTTCATACATTTATAAATATATAATTAAATACGAATTTGTGAGTAGTAAATTTACACTGGGTAATTTAGAAACACAAAACAACTACAAAACAAAACGTTATGAATTTGTATCAGCTTATCACGTATCATAGTTTTATATTAAACATTTAGGAGATAAAATGGCAAGGATAATACAAAAAAGAACATCATCAATGCTTTGTGATTGCTATTTGCTGTTAATATCTTCAACTGCTCGACCGCCGCCGGGTCTAATGTGACCAGGTCTTAACTTACACCGAGAGTTATGATTGAAGTCAACACCCGTAAATGAATACGTCTACGTAACTTATGCATTAAGTAATAACACATATATATATATTTAAGGATTGAATAATGTTATGTTGAGGTGTATGGGGGTATAAACCTCAATAGGTCTTGAGACAAATTTTATGAACTGCGAAGCAGTTCATAATAAATTTGTCTCAAGACCTATTGAGGTTTATACCCCCATACACCTCAACATAACTTTATTCAATCCTTATATTTTTTTTGATATTTTGTACAATATTTTGTCTTTGACAAATAGGGACTTGTGCAAGTCTACCACGGAAATGTACGTCATCACTCTTCGTCTACATATGGTTAATACTTTCAGGATTTCTTTCCTGAACAAACTTAATAGCAATTAAAACAAAAATTAGTTTTAAAGGAATTTATTTCATATAAATATGATCACTTTTGAAAAGGAATTAAAAAAATATAGTCCAAGCTCGACAAATGTATTCCTACGCCGGACTTGATATAGTTCATTGAAAAATGACTCGAGTTAACTGTATTAGGTTCATTGAGTCTGAATTGAGTGGACATATAAATATTATCTGTTGAATCAGGTATATATATATATAATTGTATTTTGTAAAAGCTTGCTGTACCATATGTTTATTTTCCCATTACTTGCACTGTATTTTTAGGACCAATGCTAAAGAGGCAAATATTCAAAATGTCTACAGTACAAAACGTATGATATTCTAATCGGGAGATGCTGAGTATTTTCACAGAAAAATTACGGCTGATATTGTATTTAAAGTATCAAGGTGCATAATATTCAAATACCAATACATGTACTAGGGTTTTAGAATGCGTGGCTTGGTCATTTTTTTTCGTGAATGAATATTAATATTTTAGATATAGTCAGATATATCACATGGCGTTGATGATTCTATTGTCTTTGTAGAATGGACAACAAAAAATTCGCTGTGGCAGGAGAAACCGTGGCTGGTGCGGCTATCGGGGCACCCTGTGGACATGTTTTAGCCAGCGGAGGCGCGGCGGCTTGCGAGATATGTGGAGTAGCTTGTGCAGTGGGGGCTGTGACAGGGGCTGTTATTCTTTGCGCGGCGTGTTACGTTGGAACCAAATATAGTGTAAGTTAGATTCACTGTAATATTTCATATATTTCAGATCAACCTATTACATTAAACATATTTATATTAACGTTTGGTCTGTAGTGATTATGCTTGTTAAATTATCACACAAGATTTCATGATTATTTACAATATCCATTTGCCGTCCGAAACAAGAATATTTCGCAATGTCTGCATTAGCTACATTAAGGATATGAATTGTAGCACACTACAATTTAGATACGTAGAAACCTTTAGGCAGAATCTGGAGCTTTTCTTTTCGGTCTAGGCCAGGGCGCATTTTGAATGGTTTCTGTGAAGTCCTCAGGTCTTGCTACTGGTATCAATATGGAACACGGAACGAAATATCAAAGATTTCAAAACACTGTTAAGGTCTCCTCTGATATTACGTCGATAAAGGGTTCCCTTTTCTGTCCCCAATATGTTCCTTTCCCTGTCCCTAGTAAGTTCTCTGTCCCCTCGTTGTCCCTTTTCCCTGTCCCTAGTAAGTTCTCTTTCCCCTGTCCCCTTTTTGTCCCCTTTCCCTGTCCCTAGTAAGCTCCCTGTCCCTAGTAAGTTCCTTTTCTCCTGTCCCTAGTAAGTTTCCTTCCCCTGTCCCTACTTTGTCCTCTTTCCTGTCCCTAGTAAGTTCCCTTTCCCCTCTTTGTCCCCTTTCCCTGTCTCTAGTAAGTTCCCTGTCCCAAGTAAGTTCCCTTTCTCCTGTTCCTACTTTGTCCCCCTTTCCCGTCCCTAGTAAGTTCCCTTTCCCCTGTCTCTACTTTGTCCCTTTTCCTGTTTACATGATAGCACATGTAAATGTCTAGGCATTCAATAAAGCACTCATTTTCGTTACTACAGCTGGATGACAAAGTGATTATGTTTATTTTTTGACAGATTAATATCGCCTATTACTAGCTTAGTGTATATTACGATCCAAAAGATATCGATGAGGATACTTATATTAGCTCTTTACTGTGAGGAAGGCTTTAGTAGAACCACCAGTATGCAGTTTAAAAACGACAAAATTGGAGTTATCTTTATTGTAGCAAATAAACAAAATGCTTTACATCTTTTGATATTGAGTAAAAAAATCAACACTAACCTTCGAATGAATTCTGTTGATTTTCTAGAAACTGCACCCAGTAGGCAAAGGAGCTGTGGTAATTTCATCTACTGGGGTTGGTGCCTTTACTGGCGCAAGTGTAGTTGAATCCGCTGCAATTGGTGCCGGTGTTGCTGCCAGTTTACCTGCTATGATAGCGGGTGCAGCTGTCGGTGTTGTGGTGGTTGGAGGAGCTGTCGTAATTGGACACCTTGCTGCCTCAGCTGATGTAAGTATCAGGACAATAATGTTTGCCTTTTCAGTCATATTTGGTGTTTGAGGAAGGACAACCATTATTTTTAAGTTAATCTTCGTGGGAACTGGAAAACGCCAAGGAGGTCAGAGAAGGGAACATGGAGGAGTACTATTATTTTCGTTTCATATATGTCGCTTTCTTGCTTCCTCGCGATCTTGTTCTCATTTATTGTTGATGTCGCAGAGGAAAGGAGATTAGAAATATTCAAATTCAATATACCGTAATTTCCTGCGGATTGCCCGCTGTACCGTATCATCTGACACAATAACAATGATAAGAAATAATCTTAACCTGGTGCGGAATTAATCAAGGTGTATTATGCATTATTCAAAATTAAGTTTACAGCGTGTTATATGTCTGTAAGAACCACGAATTCGAAAAAAATCAATCGACAGATAGGACGCATCGGCATTTATAGGGTCTATGAACACAAAAAGTGTCAAAAAGATAGTCAGTGGGTAATACGCAGGAAATTACGGTAAACAAATTGCGAATGTGTTACCTTCTTGTTTTAGTAGACTAACGTTTTATACATAAACATGAGGTCTCAGGTTTATATTAAGTTACCATAATTAGGGTCGTTCATGTTAATATTATTCAGCATTCCAAATAACCGCTTAGAAACCCTTCTTACACCAAATATAAATATTAACTATTCTATAGTGTTTAATTACCCGTTACTTTTACACACAATATTGATATAATTGTCCCGTTGTTCTTTCAGGACAAAGCCAACTTGCAGGTAAGAAAGTCGATCGATATACGCGCGTGCTTATACCATAAATTCTTGAAAATTAGATTATCTCGAAATAAGCCTGTTTCGAATAACAGACCGGTTCAAAAAATTGACAGTCTCGTAAATTTTTATTGATTCCATTATTTTAAGGAACAGATTTCTGCAAATGAAACTGTCTGGATATTGTATGAAGTTGTAAGAATTTTTAACTAAGGTCGATCATTTCAGTCATGTAAACATTTCATCTGCCGAGGACAGATGCATTTGTCGAGGAAGAACCCAAACAAATTATCGAGAACTGCAAGAGTTATTTTGACATCTTAAAATTGACAATTTTGTTTACTTGTAGGGGCAAGTGGAGGAAATGAGGGTAAGTAAAGATTTACTTTAATGGGTCTACCCACTTACAATATACTATCGGCGTCTCAAGTAAAACAGGCACTGCTTTTTTATAATGTAAAAATAATTGTGCACTTCCTCGAAAAAGTTCAAATGTATGGTAAAATGCATAGTGGAAAAAATATATACAATTACCTCACCATGACGTCAAATAATTGTTTGTTTACACATGCTTGTCAATCACCTTGGTTTTTGTCGATTGTAGGGTGAACAAGACAGGATGAAGGTAAGATAATATTTAAATAAAGAGTTATATTTAAAATCATTGTTATTTCAAACATAAAAACAGATGTCGTTCATACGTTTAAAAAGACAACGGGAACGTCCTACCTCTTTAAATAAAGAGTTATATTTAAAATATTGCACTCCATCATTGTTATTTCAAATATAATAAGGGGTGTATTCGTCTGTTCTCGAATAGCGGAAACAAAGTCATAAAGCCAAACGAATATGAAAATATTTTTCGTCGCTACAAATGGGAGTCTAATATGGACACATTTAAATAAATATGTATGCATGTAGATATATTTGAGGCATACTCTCGACTTGTTACGATCCGTGAACTTAATTTTTCACTGATATCATGCATAATGTATATCACCTTATCTACGTTTGTTAAGATATTATGTAAAACTTCCTTGCTTTTGTGGTAATGAAGGATTTGGTATTCCTGTCAATGTATGACCCACATGAAAAGAGCTAATTATATAGAGATACTGTGATTAAATTTCGAACATACACAGATTATCTACATTTTTCACGTGCATTGTTTTTGGTTGAAATTCCATAAAACAGACTAAAGAAAGTTCTTTCTTCATTCTCAAATTATCGATTATTCTTCCTTGTGAGCTATGGTCCAGATAGACAATTCGGTATGACGTGATTAAAATGATGACAGATACCAGTGTTTCAGGACTAAAATCAAAGATATATCATGTTTTTTTATTTAATGAATAAATTGCCTAAAATAATAATTTATCTGTTTGTACTTTTACTTTCAACAGACCCAGATGGACAATATGATGGTAAGGGTTTTTGATAATTTTAACTTTACCAAATATTCACATATGTAACGTCCCTTCCACTTGCACTGTATTTCATTTCCATATGACAAGTCACAGGCTTTTGATTCGCAACGAATGTATGGATTTTTTTTACTAAGATGGTTGTCATTAAGTTAACAGTCATTTGAGTAAAACATTGTAATATATAAATGGAATGAGGAGATAAGTGTCTCCTTCGCCATATTTTCTATTTTCTTTTATTTCTTGTTCAAACTAATTCAGGATCCATTTTGTTAAGGTTTGAAAATGATTATGTTGGAAACCCATATCTCCAATGTGATTTTCCTAACTTATCGTCTGTGGAATCTAGTATCACTGAAAAGTGCCGCCACAATTTATTATCATTTGTTGTATCAATTACTAATCTTATAAGTATTTAAAATACACTGTACTTTGTATTCATAATGAAAGGTTTAAACTATTTCTTTTTTTTTCAGACCATGATACAAGGCATGCAGAACAACAAAAAAGGTGGTTCTTAAGTATTAAGACTTTTCTTGTGTACGTAATATCATATAAATACGCACACCCACATATATCACCCTCATACTTCATCCTAATAAATAAATGATTTAAATGTGGCAATACAAAGTGTATTGCACCTTTTACCAAAGTAATACATTACCTAGAATAACATTTATATATTTCTTAACATTCACTTCCAGTTGTATTATTGATAAAAATATATTGATATAACAAATGTTAATTTTCGCACGGATTTACATTTTGAATGTTTGAAAAATGTTTTGAAACGAAATCGTCATTTTTACTGAGAACAATACTTCTTTCATCATATCAGATGATATCAAAAGTTTTGCTTGTAGGTTTCTACTAAAACATTTTACCTTAATTGCAGGTGATGACTTCAAATTGACAGTAGTTCACTTTCACATTTTGAACACGGACAACATATTCCTTTGACTGTACAATACATTGCAGCAGGCCTTGCTCGTCCAAAAACCAATATATTCTAAAACAAAATTTGGAGTTGGCTCCCTTTTACTGAACCGTTATTTAATATATTTATCCAAATATTTGGTAATTTTCCAATACAGGAGCCGATAGAGCTGGAATTAAAACGAACACTTGTGCTATCATGTAAGGGAACACAATATAATTATCAGGGTCATGTCTGTTTCATACCAATCACTTGATTCTGATTGATCAACAGTGAGCCTGTTTATATCAGAACATTCTTATTCACTCGTACAAGAATTGAAATTAATTAAAGTTAATAACCTGACCCAATGACTGACAAAGTGTCGCACGCAGTGAAATTTGACATGAACTCTTTCAAAGTGTTTGGAATACATAGTCATTTGAGTATCAACAATTGGAAACTATATTCAAAACCATCTAATCTACATCAATTTTGTTTTCATCCACAGCAGGCTTTGATTGGTAACACTCTTAAAACCTCTGTTGTTCAAAGCAGTTTAGTTTGATTCTATATACTTATCACTTAGACATATCTTGTTATAAAATATGTTTAATACATTAAATAGTGATAATGTTATTGCGAAAATTCTGGTTGTTATTTATTTGATGATATGTATATTGCTGCAATTTTTAGATATTTTAGAGCATGTTGATTCTGTAAAAGGTCTGGCTGCTAAGTAGAATGAATATTCATACCCTGCCTACACTGCTCTCCGTCAGGGTATGAAGTCCCTCCCATTGCCGATAGTGTGGCAAGCCCCGATGTGATTCACATCGGGCAGTATTAGCGGAGGTAAAACAAAAATAGATAAAAAAACACATGTGAATGGATGATTCTGGTATCTATTATCAATATTCAAGCCACAAACCTGCACATTACTTCAGCTGTTTGACAATAAATAGTAAAATCCAAAACTAGCAAGACACACGGATATATCAGTTCAAATATACCGCCATCTTTGATACAAGTGTAAAGGTCAATTTTCTTATAAGGAAATCAAAATAAATTGATGCTAATGAGGTTTCCCGCGAGATTTCAACAGAAAAACAGATTCGGAGTAATATATCTCGGTAAGGAAATTATTTAATTACGCAAAGTAAGATTTGCTTTCTTCACAAGAGTTACAAAAGAGTGGTTAACTATGGCGCGGGAAGGATGTCATAATTAAATATTTTTGCCTAGGCAAAAATGAAATATTGCCTAGGCAAAATTATTTCTGCCTAGGCAATATTCGATTTATGCTTCGGCAAAATTATTTCTGCCTAGGCAAAAATCGAATTTTGCCTAGGCAAAAGTAAAATATTGCCAAGGCAGATATCGAATTTTGCCTAGGCAAAATACGATTTCTGCCTAGGCAAAAATATTTAATTATGACATCCTTCCCGCGCCATAGTTAACTATCCATAAATGAGTATGTATTTATTTATCGTAGTAGCTTCATCCATATATGGATCACGGGTTCCATATTTTGGTTAGAATCCTCGCGAGAGTTCTTCGAGAAGCATCATGGCGGATCACGGAGACAATTCTGAGCAGTATGATATCAGAATATGCGAATTAAAGATTTCTAGATTAGACGGTAGGCTAATACATTGCTAAATTGTATTAGAAATGTTTAATTATACGAACTATTACTCCAAAGTTAAACGATATCCGCTATTTGTAGCATTTTCGAGGTTCATTGTTTTGCTACATTACGAGCAATGGGAGCGAATCGTAGCTCTGACGACGACCATCTGTCAGAAATTGTCCGTCCGTCGTCCAGAGCTACGTTATCGTAGCTAGCTGCTGAGAACAGTTATGTCCTCGTATAGTGGTTTAAGTTCGTCAACTCTGTGGTTCTGTCTCGACTTTTATGGCTGGCTATAGATCAATTAAGAATGTAGAAGTGATGAGAAGGTGAAACATGATGACAGAATATATTCACAATGCTAAAGTAAACCCAACCGTGTGTCCGGCCCATATCTCGTATGAAAAATATCCACCCTGTCCCTCCCTGGATAATTTAGAGGTCTAAGTCCGAAATGTAAGCCTCTGTCAGACTGCCGTATAATACTAAAACTCCCAGCTATATAGCTTTTGTTAATTATATGCCTCGAAATACACATGAAGTTTGTCCTAAGACGATAGGTTATTAAAGAACGATACCTGAGCGTAGAGTAATGTACAGGTAAGGTTATTATAAATAAACACATACCCCGAACATTAGCCAATCGGAAACGTCGACAAAAACAACCAAAAGGGATTCCCCAACGGGAATACCCCGGATAACCAATATGGACCGGTGATCACAACATCACGCACCTTTGTTTACGGGATGTAAATATGGAACTATGTACGGCTATATCTTAGCATCTTTCCATTCCAACCAGACGTTGAAAAAATCACAATACTGCTTTCGGAACACCTCGGGAATTTTACACATTATTTTATGAATGTTTGAAGGGGAATTACTCCTCCGTTCTAATATGAATTGATTTGATAGACCAATCTGACTGACGCAATGAAACTCATATAACCGGTCCACACACATATTATTTTGTTATTATTAACAATATTAATTGATAAATTAATTATTGCAATAAATGACATTTCATCTATAAACTAAGCGTAGAATTAAAATAGTAAATACAGGTCTAAACCGGTCACTTATATATATATATATATATCATATAAATATTTTACACCATTTTAGCGATACTTCCTTTTACATTACGATCTACTTATAATAAAATAATTGCATTATAATTGTGCAATTTGCCTTTACATTCTGAAATGGGTTTCCTTTGTTGTTATAGTTTTTTTTTAGTTTTTTTTTTTCATTTCTTAACTTTATTTACTTTTACTTTACTTTCTGAAAAGGTTTTGTTTTGGGATACAGACAAGATGAAAAGGGCTAGGACTGTTTTTTTCGGGGAAAACTAAAGAAATTGAGGACGAGTTTAATGGGGCTATGGTCGGAGTAGTATTATAGACACGAACATTCATTTTCTACCGGTATATTCTAATTCATCCTGATGCTTCATGATGCTCACGACACTTGATGCAACATGTAAGTGTTCAAAACCCAAATCTTTTACAATTCTATGAAAACATGCTTTGTTTGCAGATTTGTTCTTCTGCTATAAGTTTGTATTTTAGGTTTAGGTTAAGAATAGTGAATGAGTTACCCAGTGCAATCACAAGCCAGCTGGTGTACAACTGTCATCACTTGTGAATTAACACAATGATCAGCATGCAGAGATTGTGCTGTCTCTCGTATGCACTTTGCTTCTCGTGAATATGAGTATATGGCAAACTATGACACATGACAAAATGAATATGATTCGATTGGAACAGTTTGTATCCCTTTTATGACTTGCATATCCTCAGCCGCATGGGCGACCACTTGGGAGTGGTGAGGAAGAAGACAACAATCCTTATCAGGAAGGTTAGAGGAATTTTGTTAAGATCATCATCATAACACGGGACCAACTCCTCCGAACCTCCCCTGTATCATCTGGTGCTTTCAAAAATGGAAGATTTCGTTACTGCTTTATTAGTCAATTCTATGAGTTGGTATATCACAGATCGTGCACACTTTGGTTTTAAAGCTTAAGCAAAGATAGAAATATGTCCTTATCACATTTTTATTTAACTGGCGACTGGTTCGAACTTTAGATCGATACTAGCGAAAAAAAAGAAAAACTTATTTTCGAAAGTTATTATCTTAATGGTGTGGGTTTCTTAATCATTTCATCGTTACTGAATACATTTTGATTTGTGTCCTATTACAGACAATCTTTTCTTGAATTCTGTAAAAACAAGGGTACATTTCGCCGTTTCCTGATCCAAATCAGTAGGTTTGTGCCCACCCCTGGCATCAGTCGCTGCTCTTACTATCCTTAACATCGACCCTGAAGAACTGTTACAGTGCACGAAGGTAGCTCAGTGTTAAATTTAATTGAATTTAGACCACGTGTCTTAAAGTTATATTTGGAAAACCGAGCTTGTGTTTCTTTTTTCCGCGTGTGTATATATTTACACTGCTAAAGTGTATGAATCCTCCAAGTGCAGCATTTTTGCTAAGAGTAATTTTGCTCAAACAAAAAACGGACAAATTAAGAAGAATAAAAAAGTGAAAACATATACAACAAATTCATACAAAAAACACACATGAACAGCACACCAACACAATATTAAAATTGGAAAATTATATATAAATGTTTCCAACAAAGTTCAGAAGTTTTTCTACACCCAACTTGTGGTATGGTGCCGACACCACTGTGGACAAAGAAAGGTCAATGCCCTTGGCGATTGGTCCAGTTTCTGGCTAGATAGCTTCTGATTGGTTGACCAATATATGAGCGGTATGTTCGCGCTAAAGGACTCGCACAACTTAATCAGCCGATCAGCAGGTGTTTCACCTGAACCAAGTCCCTGAGGAAAATGTCATTCTTGGGTTTGTAGCTATTTTTCTGAGTAAACAACTCATGGAATGGGTACATTCTATATACGAGAATAAAGAGTAGGGTCTTGAAGTTTGGGAAATCAAAAATATACACTCCTTCGGAAAATAGAATGACGTAGGATTCGAGGTGTAAAAAGGCGGGAATTCCCCAGGAGGGGGTTCCTCAGTGTACTGTAAATGTCAGAGTTACTGCCTTTCGAGTACCCGTGTGCTCTTATATGCCATTAAACCTATACAATAACATAATTTATCCGATAGAAAAACTTCAAACTTTAATTTGATATAAATTTCACATCATTTGAACTTCAAACTAGCTAATAAAGGGATGAGGTCACTAGTAATAACATATAGGCAATTATTAAGTTGTGTGAGTCCTTAAGTCTCCTTGTGATAGGTCGGAACTTTTGCCGATTTATAGTGCTACCTCAATGAAGCATACTGCCGAAGACACCCTCACGACATCAAAACTTAGGCAGGTTAACTAAGGCTTTCTATTGTAATAAATCTTAAAGAAAATATGATTTGTGCTTTATAAAAAAGATATGCTAACCCGCTAAGTGAGGATAGTGACATATCATCATATTACAATCAATAAAGAATAAGGGGAAAAATAAACAGTCTGACATAAATCTTTTTATTTTACCAGTATAAATAAATGTCATTTATCTTAAAAGAAAAAGAAAGTTTTTCGGGATTTGAACCCATTACGTTTATACCTGTACTTCCCATAGTCAGCTCTTGGCCGTCTTGACGGATTTGTCAATGTAAAGACATTCATCTGCCGACTTTCTCCTGGGCTTTCACAGTGGTTTAGACTCAAAGATACTTTCCTGGTTGGAATGCCACATATAAATATTTACACGAATGTAATTCAGTAAAATATTCTACATTCGTGTGATAGAGGTACCAAGACAAAATGATAGATAATTTTATATGTACGAATATTGGGGATATGGATATTCTACCCAAGACTTTAAACTCTTAATAGGAATTTAAAAAAAAAAAATGATGGTAGAATAAAATATTCCAAAATGTAACAGAATGATGGAAATGGTTTAATCATATTTGATTCTTTTATTTAAACAGAGCAATAATCAACAGAAAAAGGATGCTATACGATAAGTAAAACTACAATTCAAAATATCTTTAGGCGGCTCAAACTGCTGTTTTCATGGTACTTAAATCTTGAATGTCAGAACATCATGGATTTTGAATTGTGATCTTATATTTTAATAGATAGTCGTTGTTTTGGGTTTTCAGTTTGTTCACAAAATATTTACTATGATATTATAAAAACTTCTTAGACGCATGATTTTTAAACGGAATTATGAAATCCACTTGAAAATAGTATCTCTATTTCACACAAATCTTAAAAATGATTTTTTTTAGTTTCAGAAAAAAAACAATCGCATACTCAATCATTCATTCTGACTGCAGACAAAAAACTCCATATTCAGCAAGACTCGGAATCGTTCAGGTTGTCGAATGCCTTAGAAATTCGATAATCCAAGTATGATGAACAGGCTGTATGGGAAATTATATTTTCATAAATCGTCGTATACAATAATTCTGATGATGTCATGTTGTAAGATGCTTCATGAGTCAGAACAAACATATTGAATGTAGAAACATAACGTATATCTCTATTTCCTGTGTGGATTTTTAATTGTGATCTAGTAGTTTGATATATTCCCAAAACTATGAGTTTTCGCTTTATTCACCAGATAATTACTGCGATAAATACTTCTCATGAGATCAACTTGAATAAACTACATACCTGTATTTCACATAAATCCTAAAATGATTAATTGAGTTCCAAAAAAAAGCAACAACATAGTCATTTATTTTTGCAGCAGCCAAAAACCTTGCACTCAACAAGGCTCGTTCAGGTTGTCAAAAACTTTAGATAGACACTCTATAATCAAAGCAGGATGAACTCACTATTTGGGAAATTTTATTTTCATAAATCTTCGTATACAATATATCTTATCATTCCATTTGACAGGTGCTATTTAATTGAGATTTTTCGTACAATTTCTAAAGAATTGTTTAATTTATGGTCAAAATCTTATTTTGTATAACATCTTGTTTTCCTCTTATAGCTTATACACACTTTTATCTCATTTTGTAATATGCCAATTAGCGCTCCAGGTGATATTCCTAAAAATTATGTGAATTAAACTATATCATGTCAATTTTATTTTGTTAATTTACCAATGAATATTAAATTACAAGATTGTTAAGAGGTAGATAAATTAGACTTACTTATTAAGGGTGATCGGATGGCACAGTCGTAGCACATGTGTAACGTAGACAGAACCCTTTACATGTGTCCGAGACGTGCAAAAATGCATAAGATTGGTTCACAAAACGTGACGTGTACGGTTATATAAAATGACAAAGGTAATTTTCGTGCTTGATATAAGGTTGGATTTATATGTGTGTTCGATGCAGAAAAATCCCCAGGTCATTTAGAACTTCTTATTATCAAACACATTGATAAAGGTGATATCTGATATAGCTTTTACTTCACGTATTTGTTCACAAAAAGCTGACAGTGCATTGCTGTAATCCCTACAAGTCCTATTGTTACATAAATACAAACAATAAAGTCAGTAGGTGGAACAATGGATCTGTGCTATATTTCGTCATAACCTCGTCGATAAAGTACTGGTATTCTAGAGGAACCAAAACAACTCACAGGAAGTTTATAGTGCTAGCACAATCCGAAAGCTGAAGGTAAGTAAAGAATTTGCCTAAAACAGAAACAAAAAAACTGATTAGAGTGTTACATTATTGATAATATACAAATGCATGTCACTGTATTGTTAATCTATCATTTAAGATTTGGAACAAATATAAAACCATTTTTAACTGTGACAAGCAAGGTTGTCATTTATTCAAGAAGCAATGCTGATCCGGTACTGAAACCAAGTATATAAGATTATTATTTGATGAATTATATAGGTGTATATCTGAGAAGTCTATAATATACCTGATCGAGAGAATTGGATATGTCTTATACACTGTATATAACTTGTGATATTCAATCTTTGAGAGATGTCTGCTATAACATATCACATAATAAAAATAAAATAAGATATATTATGTATAGTATTTATAAAACGTCATAAAAAGAGCGATATTTGTGTAGATAAGAATTCCTCCCTGCAGCACTCGGAGCTCGTCTCTTCTATTCCTCCTGCTATTATACCTTTTGAATTAATGAGTTAGACGTAACTCCTTTTTTTGTAAGTGTCGCTGACTATTTGAAATATGTGATAACATTTGGGGGCTTTTGTCGGAAGTTTTAAAAAAATGTTATGATTATTTTAAGACATGTGGAGTGTAAGATATGGCCATAAGTTATGTGTCTAATAGTTTGATGTTTTTATGTCTATCTTGATGCCATAAACAAAAGATGGGAAAACAGAAGGGAGGTTAGGGATAAAACAGTTATCAATATTAATTATTACGTTTATAAAATAAAACTAGATACACAAATGTTCAAATGAATGATACAACGTAATAACAAGAACTTAATCATGGATGTGTTTGTGGGAGCACATTTTTATGTCGACTTTAGTCGACAGCGGTACTGAAAGAGTTAAAAAAAATCATAGTTGTTTCGTCTTACATAGATTCGTCAGTGTTTACTTGTGCCAAAAGTGTTGATCCAGAAAAAGAATTCCTTTTTTTGATATTTGGAAACGTCTGATTCATTAATAATCGAACACTTATAACTGACACTTTTATATATACGTTTATCAGTGAATGAAACTGATTCAGATTGATTTGATTATCATTTCACAACTGATAATATATTTCAATCTGAACAACGAATGAAAACGTAATCCAGATAAAACATGTCGGGAAGGTGACATATGACATGAATGGTATTAAAGCGAGTTTGAATGCATTATTTTGAACCTCCACTTTGCGACATATGTTAGGAGTTGGGTGACAAACACTTCAAATGAGAACGTTGAAATGAAAGCGAAAAATAAAATCATATATTGTAATACCATAGCATCCCTATACTGCGATCCTCAACTTTCAACGGGGTTTTCTAATTGCCCTACATGGCTCTTCACGTCATTTATTTCGTCACAAAGTAATTCTCCTGGTTTTAGTAAAAAGCTTTCATAGTGCTATTCAACAGTATGCCATTAAAACGAAAGTTGTAAAATTGACGTGGAATTGTTCTACAATTCTGCAAGACATGACTGGCAAATGCCAAAAATTACAAAACTTATGGCATGGACCACTACTGTCACTGAAGTTCTAAATGATGTCATATTCCGTATTAAGGAGACACTAAGTCAAATCCTAAGGTAAATTCAATTGCTAAAATGTTAAGCCTATACATATAGATACCAATGTGTATCTAAATGATCTATAAGGATATTTGGTATTACGATGTAATCATTTCGCAAGAGTTTTGTGTTTTCAAACACCAGCTGTGTGTTTTGTCATAATTTATGGGAATAGGTTTCTATCCATTGTCAATACATTTATATTTCTCAAGGATGATATATAACTTGGCAAAACTATTTCTAACTTTGTGCCCTTGACAGACAGGGTACACGCTTTTACTTATCCCAGTCAATTTGAACATATCTAACAAATTTGATTCCTTCTTGTCAGAATTTCATGTTCTAGCTGACACGGTCTGCATATTATTCACCTATGCTACAGGTATTCAAAGGTATGCATACTGATGATATGATAGCAGATAATGGAATTATTACAATAAATTAGTGTAGAGATACCAAGTCATGAGTAATATTCTATAAATATACACAGCCTTTTATATTCCTCTCCGTAGGTTGAGCTGGCACAATGTCAATTTCTGATTACAACATACGTTGAAACAATACACAAAAACTCCTTCCTTTGGTCAGTGTGGCAAATATACAACATATTTAGAATTAAAGAATTCAACGGAAATGAGAAGGAAATTCAATGGAATGGATATTTTAGAACTTTCTCTGTATATTTCATTCTTTTGGATTATTAGCCAATTCCATGAGTTGATTATAATCCCTAACTCATTGACTGACTCATTAATATGAAATCATTTTAATTTCGCCAAAAAATTATCCTAATTTCTGAAAATTGGATGCATGGCAATTAAACCAAGCAGTTTTCTCGAAGGACTGCTGCCTTTATTATCAAGCATGATATTGTCTTAGTTATGTGACGTCTTTATTTGTATAGTTTTTTGTTGCAACGTTTATCATGTCATATTTGGGGTGATAGACATTCATTCATTAATTCATTCTTTGAGGGGAAAACACTGAAAGTGCTTTTATGTTCACTTCATATAGTGTAATGTTATAGTACATCTTTAAAATTAAGGTTTATCCCTTTGCATTCAAAGGAATATCTGTAAAATATGTCCCAATCTGAAACTCCGTCGAGTTGGGTCTTTTGGTCTGGTATTTTTGTTCCAGGCTGGGTGTAAACTACTGTTTTCTTAACGTTAAATCTTGAATGTGGGAACATAACAGTGTTTATCTACTTCCCCGTAATTGTATTTTTTGTTTGTTTGGGTTTTTTTGTTTTGTTGCTATTGTGCGCCCGTAAAGATTGTGTAGTCGTAAATAAATTAGTCATACCTATATGATCCACAATCATTTTAAACTGTCCTTAATCTGGATAAGCTTTGTACATGCACATTGTATGTGCCTGGATAGCAAATCAATTCAACTTATCTGTACTGTATGGCATATATCAATTTGAACTTCCACAGTTCAACGCATGCCACGAGTGGAAGGGATATCCAGAATTCTATAAATAACACCTCATTTTCTGAGAATCATGATTAAGAGCTTTTAATATCCTAATAGTAGATCTGGCTGTTACATGTACGTTATATATGTCAGTCTCTCTGATTACAACAAATCAGCGCATTCACACTTTGTACAATATTTCACATAGGAATCGTTGATATTTTACTTGTAACTGATTCCGTTGAGGTTTTTAACGGAAATGAGAAGCAAATTGAATGGCAATAGACAATTCTCTGAAATAATGTACGTTATTGCAATTATTCATAACCTTTCACTCGAAAAAATGTTTTCAGTTGGGAGTTTTGCAAGAAATGTATGATTAATGACTTAAAAAAAACATTTATCGCGTCACTCTTGTCTCTGTTTGCATAAACAACTAGTCTCATCACCTTCGAAAAACGACGTCTAACCGAGCCTTCAAGGGAACAACAATTCAATTTTATCGTATCATACTTGGAGGAAATAAAGATTAATTTATTCATTCATTCTTTAAGGAAGTGAGACAAATCAAACGTATTCAGTACGTGCTACAATATCTACATTTGTATGTTATGAAGTTACTATGATATATACATTGTATATACATCTACAATGCGAACACGTAACTTTATCAAAGGTTCACATTACTTTTATTAGATAGACGCTGGTTTTTTAAGTAGCTCAAAATAATATAAAAAGCAATTTTAGAGCTTTGTACCGAAGGACTTATGCTAAAAGGTTCAGAAAACAAAAACAAACCTTTATTATTATTATCATTATTATCATTATTTCTTATCAGAAGTAGCAAGGATACTAAGAGTAATCAACCTACTATTTCAATAACATATGATTATTCAATCCATCACACCCTAACGTTTTATGTAATATAAATACGTTACCTAGATTTAGACCTTTTCATTGCTTGATTACAGCAATTTCATAAAAAAAAAAAAACAGCGTGATTTCATGTGTTGGATAAAAAGCCCACAGCCAGTCGTTGAAATGTAAATATGTATGTAACAATACATCATTTATTCTTTGTCGTTGGGGTTTAAAATTCTATCGTCACGTCATGTGATATATATTGATTTGACAGAACCCGTTGTATGTTCCAGAGTTCTACAAAAATGCATAGGAATTGTTCATTTTAAATCATTTAAAAGTGACGTTTACAGTTATATAAAACGACAAAGGAACTTTTGTGCTTTAAATAAGGTTCAATTGAAGTGATATCTGTGTTTTCATTGTAACAACCAGTTTATTTAGATGATTTAGATATCAAACACATCGATAATATATCGGTAATATCGTATAGAGATTTTATCTTACGTATTTGTTCAAAAAAGCTGACAATGCATTGCAGGTCTGTAGTTCCAACAAGTCCTATTGTTACATAAATACTTACCAATACAATCAGTAACTGGAATGTTGGATCTGTGTTAGTTGTCGTCATAACTTCGTCGAGTAATTACTGGTATTCTGGAGGAACAAAAACAACTCACAGAAAGTTTACAGTGCTAGCACAATCCGAACGCTGAAGATATTATGAAACTTGCCTACAAAAAATAACAAAAACATAGTAGAGCGTTATATTATTGATCATATGCAAATGCATGTCACTGTATTATTAATCTATCGTTAAAGATGTGTGACACGTATAGCAATTTTATTATTGGAGAAACAATTCTGATTCGGTACTTAATCAAAGTATACAAGATATTTGATGTAATATCTTATATGTTGCTCTCTATTAGATATCTCATATATCATAAAAGATATACTTTCAAATGAGGTATCTGATCGAGTCTGTGATATGCATGATTACGAAATTAGGAAGATATGTCTTTTATATAGCTTCAAACATATTATATTTTACATTTATACGATGTCTTAAAACGAACGAGATGTAATTTTGAGATAACAAACCCTCCCCGCAGTACTAGGAACTCGCCTCTTCCATTCTTACATCTACTATTATACCTTTCTTTTTTAATTGTCCCGGAAATTTTGAAGAGATCTGATAAAATTTCGGTTTTTGGGTCTGAAGGTTAAAAAAGTGTTATGATTTTTCAAAACTTCTGAAGTGGACACTATGGTTATAACTTTTGCTAATAGTTCGATGTTTTTATTTTCAATTCCTTTCTTGATGTCACAAATGAAATATTAGGGAAACAGATGATCTGCGAATCCTCAAAATGCAACATTTTTGCCATATTATGTTTTTTAAAGAAATTTGTTAAACTGAGAGCATATTTTCACAGATTCATACAGTATAATGTTATAGTACATCTTCTAAAGCAAGGTTATGCATTCATTGGATATCTGTAAAATATGTCCCACTCTGAAACTTCATCGAGTTGGAATTTTTTGTTTGGTAGTTTTTCGAGGCGGCAAAAACTGCTGTTTTCTTGACGTTACATCTTGAATGTGGGAACATAACGTATTTATCTATTTCCCCTAGATTTTGATCTGGCATTTTAATAGATTCTCGGAATTATGATTTTTCGTTTTTATTTGTGTTTGTTTTGGGTTTTTTTTTCACCAGATAATTACTGTGATATGATAAAGACTTCTTGGACCCGTGTTTCCCAAATGCAATAGAAGGGTCATATTTCATAAGCCGTCGTAAACAATAATGCTGATTATTTCAAGTTAAAAAGAGCTCGCGTGAAATTTGAGTTTCCAGTTGTCATTCCTAAAAAAAAAATATGTCCATTTAATTTTGTTTATATATTAATGAATATAAAACGACATAAAAAAATCCATTCTCCTATTGTGCGCCGGTAAAGATTATGAAGTCGTAGATAAATTAGCTATACCTATATGATCAACAATAATTGTAACTATCCTTAATCTAAATCCGTGTTGTACATGCATATTGTATGTGCCTTGATAGCTCCTCAGTTAGCTCACAAGAAGAAAGCACACACACATGGCGCAGGCGTTCAACTTATCTCAATACGGGTTATCACGAGGGTTGCCCAAAATCGTGAGATTAACAAATTTGATAATACAATTGGGAAATGGGGCAGGGAGTCTGAAATAGAGAAACTCCCTACTAAATCAGAATGTATATTTGAGTAAGAAGTATCTGGGACAACATGATGCTTGAATGTCAACATGGTTTACCACCAGGAACTTGTGTCTTGGAATTTGTTATATTTAGCATATTTGGTGAACAAATTGACATGTCAATTAATATACATATAGTACTTGTAACATGTTATTCTCATAAGGACATACACGCCTGTGAGAACAAATGTCATTGTGTAGGTGTTTGATCAGCAGGTATAAATAGTACATGTTTACCTGTGTTGCCACCGTCAGGACAAATGTGAAAATTTCAGAGGATTTATGTATGCTCACTTGTTGATTATTGAGGTGTGTCGAGTATGTGACAACTGTCGTCGACATTTTATTTTCTTGCATACGTAACGATCTATCTCCTTGTTATCCCTACATTATACATAAAAAGTGGCCACCCTACATCACCTGATATAATCGATATGTTACAATTGTAATCAGAGGTCCTGACGACAGGTAATGTTTGGAAAATTAGTACTGATTTTTTGGCATGTATGCCTGTGTCTATAAATAAATTATAAGAACATAACATGGTGATTACGTGTTTTGCTAAGGGTTATTTGTGCGTTTGAAAAATCGAATATCTCACAAGATGTAGACCTTGTTCATCTGGTTATAAGCGATAAATGGAGTTATTTTTCGACTTATATATCTTTTCCAGTGTTGGATGACGAAAGGTGTTAAATTATAAGTGGTTTCGAGTAATTACGAATAGTACAAACTACAGTTGGGAGTAAGCTAACCTTTACACCTAGTGCACCAGTAGTGCACTACGTTTAAACTAGTAGTGCACTACACCCTAAGAGGCGATGAACAGCAAAACCCCCATACATGTAATGGGCAGTACCCAAGCTTAAGACTACATGTGATTTTTCGGCATAGCCATCTAATTTTGTTTTGGCCCCGGATATGACGCGAAAGGTGGCGTTACTGGTCAAGATGAAGTATGTGATTGGTCAATGTAGTGGTCAATGCAAAATGCAGATATACAGTTAAAAACGAAACAAAGTTAAAGGGACCTCACGGTTAACCAATATTTATTTTGTATTTTTTATCATATTATTGGGTATATCTTTAAAAAAATAACCTTCTAAACAATAACCATTCGAATTTGAGGATGTACATGAAAACATCAATTATCAATTATTAAAAGGTTATCACTCTGAATGTGATGCCAATTTTGTGACATATACGATAAACGCATGCGCACAACAAACTAAAACACATGGAAACAAAAATGGCTTCCAATGTGAATCGACTGCGGTTGAAAACGATAACAGCTTCCGCAATGAAGAGAATAATAGGAAAATGGGTCAAACACAATCCTAGAATTAAACTTGGGAAGCAGTACAATAGATTGTAACAGTTCAAACATGAAAACAGCAGTAATACGGACGCCGCTCGTATTCTGCTTGATTGTTTGATAGTAGGTCATGACAATGATAACATACTTTGACTTCAAAGATGATGCAAAGACAAACACACACACACACTCACACACACACCCGCTCTCTCTCTCACACACACACACACACACACACACACACACACACACACTCACACACACACTCACATATGGTGCAGTAGTTCAACTTATCTGTACTGTACGGCAGATACAGTGCGACGCATTCTAGAAGTGGCAGGGATACCCAGAATTCTATGAATAACAGACACCTCATTTTCTGAGATGTACAGCTTTGTATATTCCTTACAGTACATATGTACAGGTATAGTACATGTCAGTCTCTCTGAATACAACAAATCAAGCGCATTAAAATTTAGATGCTATAAAAAGTGTAGCAGATACCAGAGATATAAATATCACGTAGTGGTAGAGAATTCTATAAATAACATACACATAATTTTCTGAAAATGATTATTTGAATTCTATAAACACATAGAATCTTTTACGCTCCTCCTGGAGATAGCTGTCAAAATGTCACCAACGTGGATTATATACATCCGGGTAGAGGTCAAATCAGGACTTTTCATACAGGATCCTGGCACACAAAATACATAATCAATATTAATATTTTACATCACAAAACCTAAATTGACATCTCTACTATATGTTTACATTAAATTCATAGACAAAACTTAAGTTCAAACAGGCATTTGATCTATTTCCATGAAATACATACATTTTTAGGGGACTTCATTCGTGGGGCCTGAACCCGGAAGTACTTAATTGTGGTCTCAGTCCTATTATAAACAATCTATCTCATCACCTTCGAAACCCGACGTCTAAACGAGCCTTCAAAGATAGACATTTTGTGTAGTGAGATGTTTATCGTATCTTATCTGGAGAAAATAAATATTTATTAACTCAATCATTCTTTAAGGAAGGTGACATAAATCACACATTCAGTACGTGCGACAATGTATATGTTATGATTTAACATAGACATATATCATATAAATATCTACCGTGCGTACACGTTACTTTATCGAAGGGACACATTTCTTTTGTTGGACAGACGGTGATGTATTTTAAGTAAATAATTTAAAAAGCAATTAGATAGAGTTGTACCGAAGGACTGAAGCTAAAAATGTGAGAAAACAAAATCAAACCTTTTTTTCCATTAATTTTTTTTTAGTAGAAGTAGCGAGAATACTGAGAGTGACCAACGTACTTTTTCAATAACATATGATTGTTCAATCCATCACACCGTAAAGTATTCTAAGAGACATAAAAGACAGTGATTCCATGTGTTAGATAGAAAGCCAACAGTATCAGTCAATTCTTCGCTGGGTTTTACAAATCTATATTCACGTCATGTAATATAATTATGTTAATCACACTTGAACCATTGTATGTTCCAGAGTTGAGCACAAATGCAAAGGAATGATTCCTTTAGAAGTGACGTATACAGATATATTAAACGAGAAAGGGACTTGTTTATGCTTTGAATAAGGTTCAATTTAAGTGAACACCCTAGCATATTTAGTAGATTTAAATATCAGGTCTGTAGTCACAAGTTCCGTTGTTACATAAATACTTACCAATAAAGTGTCAGTGACAGGAATGTTGGATCTGTTTGAGATTTAACCTTATTTCATAACTTCTTCGACAAAATACTGGTTATCCAGACGAATCAAGATAACAGAAGGTTTATAGTACTCACACTATCCAAAAGCTGAAGGTAAGTAAGACATTTTACTGCAAAAAGTAACAAAAACATGGATGCCACTGTGTAATCAATGTACCGTTAAATTTTTGTTACTTGTGTTGGTTAAGTATAGTCATTTTGTAACTATGACAAGCCTAGTTGTCATTTATTCAAGAAGCAATGCTGAGCCGATATAGAACAAAGTAATTAAGATATTTGATGTTATATGATTTATCTATTTATCTTTATATGCTTCTCTAGAAAAACAGAATGGAGGCTAGGAATAAACAATGATCAAAAACAAAACAATAATTGATATCAAGGATTAAGGATTATAAAATAAAACTAGACATACAAATGTTCAAATAAATGACACTAATCACATGACATTGTTAATGGATACGGTATTTGCTGCTTATTTAATACTAAACGGATCATATACAGTTGTTTCCTCTTACATAGATTCGTCAGTGTTACTTGTACTAAAAGTGTGTTGATCCAGAAAAAAGTTTGTTCCGTTTGTTGATTAACCACTTATATCTGGCACTTTTATTTATATATTTATTAGTGGATTAAACTATTTAAGATCATTCATAAGATTTCAATCTAAACAACGAATGAAATCATAATCCATATAGAACCTGTCGGAGAGTTGCAATATAAGTTGAATTTTATTGAATCGAGTCTGTATGCATGGATTTTTAAACCATTAACAGCGTCACGTCGCTCTTGTATCTATTTACATTAGCAACTAGCCCCACCTACGTTGGACTGAGGTGATTAATAAATGATAAGTAGGTCAAGGTCACATAGTTTCGGAAGGGTCTATGTTGATACCAAATGCTTTTAAGAAAATAACTAAAAATATTCATTAACAAAATATATTGACAACATGATCACGACGTCATGGAAATCATAATGTATATTTGGTGAGTCACTGGTCCCTTAGGGCTCTTGTGGGTCTTTTGGTGGGACACCAAAGGGGTAAACTAGTGAATTTTCAGATTTATTAATATTCTTCCCAGAAACCACCTGTAGGATTTTAATCTAACATAGAAGATATGGTCCCTGGCAAGTGGGGAGCCGAGTTCATAATCCGCTATTTGCTGATCCCCCGTGGGGCCTAAAAAGGGTAACATGGGGCATTTCGAACTTCCATCCACTTCTTAACTACTTGAACATAATGCAATATGCAGCTGATCTTAAAGATGTTTACTGCAAAATATCAGCCTTATCACTGATTGACCACAGAAAGGCCCAAAATGCACCCCTCCTATGGTTTTTTTTTTTTTTTTAATTTCATGTTCTAGCACATTAATGATCAGTACGGAAACATGATCTCCGTATTATACACCTATCCTACAGATATTTAAAGGTCTGCTTACATAACAGTAGGAAGCGGAGGGGCGATGGGGGGGGGGGGGGGGGGGGGGGGGGACCATTGTTTTTGCCCCTCCCCCCACTTTTTGACATTCAAAATCTAAAAAAGGGAGATAACACGAACTTTTATATTCATTTCGATAAATATCTGTAAATTTTCGAACCGATTATGTTTTCTTGAAGGCAACGATAAAAACTTAAAATATCTTGTACATCCGGAACATTCCGACTTTTATACTAGTATATCAATCCTCAGACCTGTGTGTCGGTCGTCTGCACTAGCCTGGTAAGTCAATATCTATATCTTAATACGAAATTTTGCAAAACTTCATCACATAGATTCGATAAGTTGATGATAATTTGTGAAGTTGATTGAGTTCATAATGAGAACAAGACAGAAACAAAACATGAATAAGAATGCGCGGTTTTACCGTGAATAGAGTGATATAATTACCGACAGGTACGAATGATGGAAACACCGTATAACATGAAACGGTACTGGCATCTGTTGTCGACAAATTAGCAGCCAATAGTCATTTATTTTTGCAGCAGCCAATAACCTTGCACTCAACAAGGCTCGTTCAGGTTGTCAAAAACTTTAGATAGACACTCTATAATCAAAGCAGGATGAACTCACTATTTGGGAAATTTTATTTTCATAAATCTTCGTATACAATATATCTGATCATTGCATTTGACAGGTGCTATTTAATTGAGATTTTTCGTACAATTTCTAAAGAATTGTTTCATTTCCGGTCAAAATCTTATTTTGTATAACATCTTGTTTTCCTCTTATAGCTTATACACACTTTCATTTTGTAATATGCCAATTAGCGCTCCAAGTGATATTCCTAAAATTTATGTCAATTGAACTATATCATGTCAATTTTATTTTGTTAATTTACCAATGAATATTAAATTACAAGATTGTTAAGAGGTAGATAAATTAGACTTACTTATTAAGGGTGATCGGATGGCACAGTCGTAGCACATGTGTAACGTAGACAGAACCCATTACATGTGTCCGAGACGTGCAAAAATGCATAAGAATGGTTCACAAAACGTGACGTGTACGGTTATATAAAATGACAAAGGTAATTTTCGTGCTTAATATAAGGTTGGATTTATATGTGTGTTCGATGCAGAAAAATCCCCAGGTCATTTAGAACTTCTTATTATCAAACACATTGATAAAGGTGATATCTGATATAGCTTTTACTACACGTATTTGTTCACAAAAAGCTGACAGTGCATTGCTGTAATCCCAACAAGTCCTATTGTTACATAAATACAAACAATAAAGTCAGTAGGTGGAACAATGGATCTGTGCTATATTTCGTCATAACTTCGTCGATAAAGTACTGGTATTCTAGAGGAACCAAAACAACTCACAGGAAGTTTATAGTGCTAGCACAATCCGAAAGCTGTAGGTAAGTAAAGAATTTGCCTAAATCAGAAACAAAAAAACTGATTAGAGTGTTACATTATTGATAATATACAAATGCATGTCACTGTATTATTAATCTATCATTTAAGATTTGGAACAAATATAAAACCATTTTTAACTGTGACAAACAAGGTTGTCATTTATTCAAGAAGCAATGCTGATCCGGTACTGAAACCAAGTATATAAGATTATTATTTGATTAATTATATAGGTGTATATCTGAGAAGTCTATAATATATCTGATCGAGAGAATTGGATATGTCTTATACACTGTATATAACTTCTGATATTCAATCTTTGAGAGATGTCTGCTATAACATATCACATGATAAAAATAAAATAAGATATATTATGTATAGTATTTATAAAACGTCATAAAAAGAGCGATATTTGTGTAGATAAGAATTCCTCCCTGCAGCACTAGGAGCTCGTCTCTTCTATTCCTCCTGCTATTATACCTTTTGAATTAATGAGTTAGACGTAACTCCTTTTTTTGTAAGTGTCGCTGACTATTTGAAATATGTGATAACATTTGGGGGCTTTTGTCGGAAGTATAAAAAAAAGTGTTATGATTATTTTAAGACATGTGGAGTGTAAGATATGGCCATAAGTTATGTGTCTAATAGTTTGATGTTTTTATTTCTATCTTGATGCCATAAACGAAAGATGGGAAAACAGAAGGGAGGTTAGGGATAAAACAGTTATCAATATTAATTATTACGTTTATAAAATAAAACTAGATACACAAATGTTCAAAATAAATGATACAAAGTAATATCAAGAACTTAACAATGGATATGGTTTTTGCTGAATTTTAAATATTAAAAAGAATCATAGTTGTTTCGTCTTACATAGATTCGTCAGTGTTTGCCTGTGCCAAAAGTGTGTTGATCCAGAAAAAGAATTCCATTTTTGATATTTGGTAACGTCTGTTTTATTTATTGATCGACCACTGACACTTTTAAATATACTTTTATTAGTGAATGAAACTGATTCAGATTGATTTGGTTATCATTTCTCAACTGATAATAGATTTCAATCTGATCAAAGAATGAAAACGTAATCCAGATGGAACATGTCGGGAAGGTGACATATGATATGAATGGTATCAAAGCGAGCTTGAATGCATAATTTTGAACCACCACTTTGCGACATATGTTAGGAGTGGGGTGACAAACAGCTGACAGTTAAGAGGTGACAGACACTTCAAATGAGAACGTTGAAATGAAAGCGAAAAATAAAATCATATATTGTAATACCATAGCATCTCTATACTGCGATCCTCAACTTTCAACGGGGTTTTCTATTTGACCTACATGGCTCTTCACGGCATTTATTTTGTCACAAAGTAATTCTCCTGGTTTTAGTAAAAGCTTTCATAGTGTTATTCAACAGTATGCCATTAAAACGAAAGTTGTAAAATTGACGTGGAATTGTTCTACAATTCTGCGAGACATAACTGGCAAATGCCAGAAATTACAAAACTTATGGCATGGACCACTACTGTCACTGAAGTTCTAAATGATGTCATATTCCGTATTAAAGAGACACTTAGTCAGATCCTAAGGTGAATTTCATTGCTGAAATGTTAAGTCTATACATATAGATACTAATGTGTATCTAAATGATCTATAAAGATATTTGGTATTACCTTGTAATCATTTATCAATAGTTTTGTGTTTTCAAACACCAGCTGTGTGTTTTGTCATAATTTATGATGTATAAATATATGGGAATATGTTTTTATCCATTGTCAATACATTTATACTTCTTAAGGATGATGTATAACTTGGCAAAATTATTTCTAACTTTGTGCCCTTGACAGACATGGTACACGCTTTTACTTATCCCAGTCAATTTGAACACATCTAACAAATTTGATTCCTACTTGTCAGAATTTCATGTTCTAGCTGACATTCATGATCGTTAGGGAAACATGGTCTCCGTATTATTCACCTATGCTACAGGTATTCAAAGGTGTCAGTTTCTGATTACAACAAAAGTTGAAACAATACACAACAACTCCTTCCTTTGGTCAGTATGGCAAATATACAATATTTTTATAATTAAAGAATTTTACCGGAAATGAGAAGTAAATTCAATGGAATGGATATTTTAGAACTTTCTCTGTATATTTCATTCTTTTGGATTATTAGCCAATTCCCTAAGTTGATTATAAGCACTAACTTACTGACTCCCTCATTGATATCAAATCATTTCAATTTCGCCAAATAATTATCCTAATTTCTGAAATTGGATGCATGGCAATTAAACAAAGCAGTTTTCTCGAATGACTGCTGCCTTTATTATCAAACATGATATTGTCCTAGTTATGTGACGTCTTTATTTGTATATTTTTGTGATGCAACGTTTATCATGAAGCAAACAATGACAGTCCCACCATTTTACATTGATTGACAAACAGTCTGAATAGAAGTTGTTTTCAGAATTTCCATACAACTCCTCTTAAATCACTGTTACTGTTTTAGTAGCGGACTACCTTTAATAGCCTTTGTCCCAAGGTTCTTTGAACTTCATGACATGGAAAACGTATAACAATAACTTCAAATACCTCCGAAATAATAACATGCTTTGGTTTCAAAGCTGGTGCAAAGACACACATATATCTATTGATCCCATTATCAATTTGTAATCTAACTGTCGCCTGGTTGAGACGTTTAACTTCTGTATACATCTTCCTTCTTGAAATTCAATAAAAATTATAATGTTGTGTATGTAAGTAACCCTGGTAAATACTAGCCGCAATATTCTGCTCTAATCGGCTAGAGAAATCTTCTGTTTAGCTCGATCGGTTGAGCGTAAGACTAGTAAGGCAGAGGTCCCGGGGTTGATCCCTATATGAGGCAGTGATTTAAATTTAATTGATCATGCGCTCTGTTGCATGTATAGGGTGTGTGTGTGTGTTTCGTTATTGTTTTTTTTATCCTGATAACTTTTTATCATAATACTTTTATAGTCGATGATTATTCGATATCTTATTGATGACTGCGAGTCTTCAAAATCCAACGTTTTTTTCCATATTATGTTTTTTAAGAAATCTGTTAAACTGAGAGCATATTGTCACAGATTAACAAGTTGTTCAGATGGGATAATTCATATAGTATAATGTTATAGTACATCTTTTAAATTAAGGTTTATCCCTATGCATGCATGGAATATCTGTAAAATATGTCTCACTTTGAAACTTCGTCGAGTTGGTTTTTTTTTTTTTTTTTTTAGTTTTTTTCCAGTCGACAAAAACTGCTGTGTTCTTGACGTTAAATTTTGAATGTGGGAATATTACGTATTTATCTATTTCCACTGGGTTTTTTTAAATTGTGATCTGGTATTTTGATAGATTCTCGGAATTATAAATATACATTTTCCTCAACCAGATAGTTAAATAGTTACTGTGATATGATAAAGACTTCTTGGACCAGTGTTTCCAAATGCAATAGAGGAATTCTAATTTCATCAGCCGTCGTAAACAATATTGCTAATTATTTCAAATCCTATAGGTCTGTAGTGTATACTTATAGTGAAAAATTAAATGCTAAATTATATTTCTGATTAAAAACTAATTGTATATACCAGCTTTATTCTTCCATATTGCTTATACAAAAAAAAGTTGGATTCCCCTGTTATGCTGACTTTGAAGGAACATAACTACTAAGTATCATTTTGTAGCAGTAAAAAAACATTTATTCATTTGACAATATGCAAATTTAGGGCTACAGTTGTCATTCCTAATTTTTATGTTGATTGAAAAAATGATGTAAATTTTATTTTGTTTATATATTAATGAATATAAAACAACATAAAAAAATCCATTCTCCTATTGTGCGCCGGTAAAGATTGTGAAGTAGATAAATTAGCTATATCTATATGATCAACAATCATTTTCAACTATCCTGAATCTAAATACGTGTTGTACATGCACATTGTATATGCCTGATAGCTCCTAAGTTCGCTCACAAGTAGACACACACACATGGCGCAGTCATTCAACTTATCTGTACTCTACGGCAGATACAGTGCGACGCATGCCAGGGTGGTAGGGATACCCAGAATTCTATAAATAACAGACACCTCATTTTCTGACAATCAGAAAACTTGTCTCATCACCTTCGAAACGCGACGTCTAAACGAGCCCTCAAAGATAGAAGAGTCCTACGTATTAAAAGAACAACTTATTGGTTCCATTGATATCAAATTATAATATAATCACATATATATATGTATTCGTCATGTGATGCCTTTATGTGTATATTTTGTGTGATGAGATGTTTTTCGTATCATATTTGGGGGAAATAAGGATTTATTTATCAATTAATTCTTCAAGGAAGGCGACACAAATTACACATTCATTACGTGCGACAATATATATGTTATGATGTTACTTTGACATATATCATATAAATTTCTACAGTGCGTACTCGTCACTTTTTCGAAGGGTCACATTGCTTTTGTTGGACAGACGGTGGTGTTTTTTAAGTAACTCAAAATAATTTAAAAAGCAATTAGAGAGCGTTGTACCGAAGGACTCATGCTAAAAATTTCAGAAAACAAAATCAAACCCTCTTTTTTATTTCTTTAGCGGGAGTAGCGAGGTAACTTACATACTATTTCAATAACATTAAGCCTTATTCAATGCTTGATAACAGAAATTACATAAAAGACTAAGAGATTCCATGTGTAAGATAAAAAGCCCACAGTCAGTCGTTGAAATGTAAATATGTATGTAAAAATACATCAATTGCTCTTTGTCATTGAGGTTTAAAAATCTATATTCAAGTCATGTAATATATATTAATTAGACAGAACCCATTGTATGTTCCAGAGTTGTGCAAAAATGCGCAGGTATTGTTCATTTAAAAGTGACGTATACAGTATATAAAACGACAAAGGAACTTTTATGCTTTAAATAAGGTTCAATTTAACACCCAGATTATTTATTTGATTTAAATATCAAACACATCGATAATGGTAATATCGGATAGAGCTTTTATTTTACGTATTTCTTCACAAAAAGCTGACAATGCATTGCAGGTCTGTAGTCAGAACAAGTCCTATTGTTACATAAATACAAACAATGAAGTCAGTAACTGGAATGTTGGATCTGTTTGAGATTTAATCTTATTTCATAACTTCGTCGATGAAACACTGGTAATCCAGACGAACCAAGATAACAGAAAGTTTATAGTGCTAACATAATCCGAAAGATGAAATTTTACTACAAAAAGTAACAAAAACATGGATGTCACTGTATTTTCAATCTTCCGTTAAATGTCTGTTATTTATGTGGATCAAGTATAGCCATTTTGAAGCTGTGGCAAGCCTAGTTGTCATTTATTCAAGAAGCAATGCTGATCAGGTACTGAAAAAAGTATGTTTCTCTTTATTAAATATCTTATATATCATAAAATATGATATATCTTTTAAATTAAATCATTCATAGTTCGATGTTTTTATTTTCAAGTCCTATCTTGATGTCACAAATTAATGATTACAAAGGGAAGCTTGGAATCAAAAATTATAAACACAAAACTATTATTGATATCACAGATTAAGAATCATGAATTAACATTAGACACACAAATTTCAATTTCAACATATTTTATTGACATGATGTTAAGTCAATAGGATTGGACATCAGGCATAGCCTATCTTAGTCCTTTCCTTATAATTAACAGATGGTAAACAAACACAGACCTATATACATATATTGAAGGTTGGTGAGGGTATCAGGGGAGGTAATTCCTTAATAATTACAAGGATTTATTAATTTTAACATTAAATAGTAACCATTAGGATATTTAGTTTAGCTAATTGCTTTATTGTTTACTAAATGAATATTCAAACATAGTGTATTTTGTAAAGTACAGTACGCGTCAGGTGGTATGGTCCCCAATCACCGCCACAGTGGCGAGGTCTAATCCCTTCCACTCACTCAGTCGGTTGCATGTCGGTTGAAACACCGGCTGACACCGGCTCAAAACCCGAGTGTTCACCTGTTTACTGACACCGCGCGACACGGTGTGGAAGAGTGTTGGGGATTAGTGGAACAAAGGTCCTGATTCATGATTGACAGGTACACTGCCTGATACCGTGATGTGTTTGGTGGAACAAACCTTGTCGTACAGTACAGGTACTCTGTAGCTGGACTTACATTTTGTACTTACAGTATCCAGAAACGTGATATATCTGATATACACGTCTCTGCAGTATCCCAGCCCGGTGTTGAGAAAACGGAGATATTTTTTTTATGTAATGAAATCACGATCTATACTAGCGATACTACAGATGTATTGTGTTGTAAATGTACGGTACATATACACTCAAAATTATGTACGTTTTTAGTTTTTAAATCCTAGATAGATGAGTACCAAAAATGTTTACCGGGAAATCGAGAAAACAAAACACTGTAACATTTAACGATATTTTGCCGCCTTGGTGTTTGTGTTATTTATAGCAATATTGTGATTGGAGCGCTAGCGAGTAAATCCCGCTCCGCTTTCGATTGACTTTGAAGTAAGTCTTGAATGATTAATATAATAATAACTTAACTAAAACAAAACAAAAACATCTGACACTTCTGTCTGTTTATGTCCCCATTGAACACTATATACCTGGCATATCGTAACACTACCATCACAAAGAATCTTGGATCTCGGAACAACTAAACTAGTATCATGAAATCTGAGACGTATATATCCTGATATACACAAGTCTCTGATGAAATGTAACTAAACAGTTTGAAATCCTTTCGTAATATTCCGAGGTGGCATATTGACCAGAAAATATGTTATCGGTACTAGTGTATCGAGTGTGCTGACTTCACGTACATGTACACCTATAATATGTATAAGAGCCACGATATAATTATTACAATTTGACAGTTTGAGTATGAGTAGAGTTTTAAAGTATTTTTTTTTTTCCGAATGTTAAATAAACAAAGAGTTGTCATGGTATCATTATGAAAACTTGATGAAGCCATATATGCTCATGACCGCCTTTTTACTACCGGACGCTAATTATATAATTAGTATATTAACCCATGAATCCAGACACGACCGCGGCTCTATCACACGCCTCGGTTACTTCAATGTACAGGCAGATACAATGTACGTATATTATATATTTACATAGTTCATATTAATTTCTGGTAAACTAAAAAAAAATATTTGGACGTATTACCAGAAACGCGTATTAGGGATAAATAAAATCGCTATTTACCCGTACAACTGGTGCATGGCTCCTTTTATTCGTGACCAGTCAAGCATATCCCTTATCGAGAAGGCCTTGTCCCTTATCACACACGCGAGCACAGGTAAATCGGTCTTTGCTCATGAGGGTATCACTTCGGGGCAAATAGAGAGCTACTTATCTCTGTGATATATGTTTCTGGTATTACAAATTGTAGCACCTTTTCATTAAAATTTTTGATTTGTTCACAAGTTAAGGGAAATGTGTGCAATTAAAAAAAATAAGAACACAAACGATACATTTTTGTTAGCGCGGCATGCATCAATAACTAGTTAAATATCGTTTTGATACAATACGGAATACGAACTTAAATATTTACATTTGCGCTGCATTGTCGCTATATGAACCAACTAAAGTCTGATTCGGTTCACGTGACTATGAACCTAAACAAGTATTAAAATGAACGTGCGATGAAATTAAATAAAAAACAAATAGCTTAGCTGATAATAATTTCTGGTTACGGGTGCTGATGTTTCTATAAGATATAAGTAAAAAGAATATTTTATTTATTTTTTTAATTATGTTTGCGGATGTGATACAATGTGAAGATATGTGACACGTTTCTCTGATGCGTTGATTGACACTCATTGCACCATTTGTGGGCGTGGTTTTAGAATCATGGATTGTGATTGGTTCGTAGCGTTGACAATATTACTCGTGTCAGCGATCAAATGTTTAAAACATAATTATGGTTACACAATTCAAATCAATACCATTTGCTCACCCTTGAATCGATATACAAATTCTTTATTGCATTTACATGTGTATAAAGCATTAGAGTTTGTACTGCAAGACGAGATTCGGGCGTTTTGTGTGGCGTGATGCGATGGAGACGGGTACGAAAACTCTATGAGTGAGTGCTTGTTTTGAAAACACCAGAAATATTTTGTCTAAATTGATAATCATCCCACCTACTGATGCCTTACTAGGTATACTTGTGATAATTGACGTCCGTGAGAGTAATAGCCGCTAGGACACGAGTTCGTTGCCAATTAATAAGAATTACGTATGACTTCATGATCATTCAGCCAATCTACGGCTATACTGTATTTTCCGTTTTCTCAAAATCCGAAGGAGCATGTAAATGAATTGTTACATGGTAAAACAATCAGTACAGTTAAAGGTGAAAGGTCGCAAAACTCTGACCACGATCACGTCTCCAGCTGTGAGTCTTCACACCTTTTCCTACGATCTTAATCCCCTACACTCGCCAGGCCCCGGCCGGTGGTGGCCGGTGGAAACACCCGAGTTGAAACACGGGGCGTACTTAATCCCCTACACTCGATGATACTCGCAACCCTGAGGGTGAAAGAGAACCATAACACCTGACGCGTACTGTAGGTGTATCTATATGATGATATTGAGTTTATTCCCCCAACAGATACAGGCCATAATACACACAAATATTCAACTAAATGATGCTGTACTCACATGAAATTATTAATGGAAACGGTATTTGCTGAATTAAAAGAATCATATATAGTTGTGTCGTCTTACTTGTGCCTAAAGTGTGTTAATCCAGAAAAGAAATCTTGTTTATGTCACTTTAAGAATACATTTATTAGTGGATGAAAGTCTGCAAAATTCAAATCTGAGGCGTAATGATAGAAGACTACTAATATTAAGAATGTCAGATTGCATTCACACGCCGGCAAAAGTACTTCGCTGGTCAGAACAGGAACATGCCACCAATAGTCTTCATTGCAAAATGAAGTTATGTGTTTATCATTTTAATAGAGGCGGGTCGAAATGAAAATGTAAATGTCTCTTAAAAGGTCCTTTCTAGGCAAATCAATGTTAAGGCTACTATTTTGCAGGATGATACTTTAAGATCAGCTGCATATTGCAATATGTACAAAAACATCCGATTTTGTGTGGGATCATGGAAAATTTAGGGGTTAAAGAGGGAGGGTGTAAAATTAACATTATCTGTTGAAGTTCTTACAAAGTAAGTATTGTAGTATAATTATAATTGTTGTACTTCATATTAAATAACTAGTAAAATATTAGAATTATGTTAAAAAAAAACAACAAAAACAGGAAATAAATGCTGAAGTAGGTCAATGTCACATTATTTCTGAAGGGTCTGTTTTGATATCAAAAGTTTTAATGAAAATTACTAAAAACAATTTACGAACCCCAAAATATATTGACAAGAATGATCACGACGTCATGGAAATCATAATCTTTATTTAGCAAGTTACTGATCCCACAGGGTTCTTGTGGGAATTTTAATGGGGCACAAAAATGGATTTGCAGCTTTAATAATATTCTTCCAAAAAAAAACACTTGTCTGATTTTAATCTAACAGAGAAGCAATGATTCCTGGTAAGTAGGGAGCAGAGTTCATAATCCGCACGGGGGATTCGGTTGGGCCTCAAAGTGGTGGTTACATGGAACTTTTTCAACTTCCATCTACTCCTTAACTTCTTGGACATAATACAATACCCAGTTGATCTTAAATTATCTTACTGCAAATAATTAGTCGTATCACTGATTTGCCACAGATTGGCCCAAATTGGTACCCTCCTTACAATCAATAGATAAGAAATTAACAGCTAAAATTGATATTTAACACGGCAGATATTGTAGTTTTGGTTGATGTGTTCATACCAAATCTTAAAATTCAAAAGAACTTTAAATCACATTAAATGATTACCACTTGTAAGATAGGCCATTTATTTCTATGTCTCCCTGTCCCAAGATGAAAATTCCCTATTGCTTTCAAAACCGTATCAATTTGAAATCACGTTAACTTCATTATCTAGCAAACGTTTTGAATGGCTCTAGATATTTTGCTATATTCAAAACGTCAATAAAAATTGTATAAGAATTTTTGAGTCAATTGGGAAAGTTTTGAAAATTCACTTGCGGAGACTATCATCTACAATCAAATACTATACCATTACAAGAGGTTATAGACTGTACAAAAGACATACAGGCTACATCATCTATATGATATTTATTACAAAATATATTATAAAATCGATTATGATGAGTATGTTTTTTGGTTATAATATGCTATATTTTGTTACCCATTGTTATCGAGAACTAACGCACATAATGAGCACTAATATTAGAAGGCTGACTAAGTCTTCCTCAAGAACCTATGTATGTTGTAAACAGTCTATATCTGATATCCACTTCATGCCAAAATATTACAAATCGGCTGGTAACATCATGAAGCTCATTGTGTAGATATAGGCATTTAATATGAATACAACAAACGGAATGTATGGCACATTTGAAATATGTTAGGAAGAACCAACTTATATATGTATATATAGAGAGAGCCTTTTATATTACTTACCGTAGATCTGGCTGGTACAGTGTCAGTTTCCGATAAAAATAATTCAGAATTCTATCATTTCTTTGTCGTTGATACGAACCTACTCCTCTGAACCTCCTCTGTTTCATTGTATGCGTTCATAAATGGAAGATTTGATTCTATTGCCACCTTAGCCAAGTCCCGGCGTCGATGTACGTTATAATCATTCATGTCCATTTCACTTAAACAATGTTTTCAGTTTGGATTTTAGCATGAAATCTATCTTCCATGACTTTTTTAAAATATTGATTAGCTCACCTGGTCAAAAGGACCTAGGATCGAAAATGGCAGTTTAGCGACGGTAACTTATAGATTTATTTCCCTTGTAATGATATCATTATTGGCCCTTGTGAACACGGTAGTAAGAACAGATTTCAACATTGTTTGATGAAAATATGTAAGCAGCCATATCTTTATAGTTTCCAGAAATGTAAAAAAAAAAAGTAAATTCAATACATATACATATATGCGTATAAATTAAATAAAATTGATTGAATATTTTCATTATACCTCGGATTAGTTTGTCAGTCATAAAAAAGGAGCATATGTGTGTATGTATACGTGTTTGTTCTTTCATTTCATTAGTCACGCTTTAAACAAAAAAAAAATGATTCAATTAGCTAACACTACCATTTGTAATGGCCCTTAAATTTAGCTATTGATTTACTGTACTGCTGCTATTTCGTTTTCATATATTTATTATTCAATAAACTAAATCAAATTAAACGTGTAGAGAAACCGGGCAATGTTATTATACTGGTTTGTGAACCTGATGTTGTCGTACGCATGCGTTATTACAGTTTCAGAAAAGTAAGATAAAAGAGACTGTATCGTGTATGGTGTTATTACACACAAAAACGAAAATTGTATCTGTTTGTTTTTGTTTTGTTGTTGTTTTTTTTTGGGGGGGGGGGGGGGGGGTATTTTTGCATACAATCTATGTTAAATGACTTTTAAAATATTGATCGCGTCACGTCGCTTTTGTCTCTGTTTATTTTAGCAAATATGCGTCCCACTTCCGTCCAAACGCTACGTCTAAACGCGCCTTCAAAGAGTCACAATATCGAAACCCGCGTATAAAAAGAACTTTCATTTGCTTCCATTGATATCAAATTATTTCAATCTCACAAAAAAATTATTATTTTTCTGAAAATTGAGTGCATGACAATAAATCCAAGCATTTATGGAAAATAACTGCTGTCCTTACAATCAAACATATAATTATACTAAACTACCTGATAAATTAAATATGATATTTCATATAGAAATGGAAACGGATTGTATTTAGACTGGTCAGGCTGCACAGTGGTAGCACATGCGTCCTCTTGTATTTCACCTAGGGGCCGGGGTTCCATTCCCAGATATGAAGATTAAAGGTATGGGGTCAGTTACCGGATCATGTGGGTTTCCTCAATGTATTCTGGTTTCCTCCAACAGTATGACCGGTAAAACTTGTTCCGTAATTGTTATGTGATAAATAAAGTTCTTATTTATTGATAACGGGCACATAAATGCTACAACTTTTTCGTCAGAAGCGACGTTGTACATACCTGCACAATCAGCACATTATAATCTTTATATTTATATGTTGTCATCATATTGTATCATGGGTAAAAAGCAATTTTACATTTTTCTAGTCATTTCTCTCTGGAAACTAGACAATAACAATTGTTAGAAATTCTACATTATCGTTTCGTATTTGTTAGATAAAAAGCACACAACCAGGCGTTAAAATGTAAATATGTATTTAATAATACATCAATTGTTCTTTGTCGTTAGGGCAAAAAATCTATATTCACGTCATGCAATATGTATTAATTAGACAGAACCCATTGTCTGTGTCCGAGACGCACAAAAATGCTTAAGAATGGTTCACAAGACGAGAACACTTACGGTGATATAAAAAAGCGAGGAAACTTTCGTGTTTAAAGAAAGGTTGGATTATAAGTGATTTTTTTTGTTTTCATTGCAGCATCCCAGCTCATTTAGTAGATTTTGATATCAAACATACCGATAACAGTGATATCGGATGAAGCTTTTATTTCACGTATTTGTTCACAAAAGCTGACAGTGCATTGCAGGTCTGTAGTCCCAACAAGTCCTATTGTTACATATATACTTACCAATACAATCAGTAACTGGAATGTTGGATCTGTGTTAGTTGTCGTCATAACTTCGTCGATTAATTACTAGCATTCGAGAGGAACCAAAACAGCTCAAATCAATTTTATAGTGCTAGCACAATCCAAACGCTGAAGGTATGTATTAAACTTGCCTACAAAAATAACAAAAACAGAGTAGAGTATTATATTATTGATCAAATGCAAATGCATGTCCCTGTATTATTAATCTACCGTTAATGATGTGTGACAAGTAAAGCAATTTTATTATTCGAGAAACAAAGCTGATCCGGTACTTAATCAAAGTATACAAGATATTTGATGGTATATCTTATATGCTGCCCCCTAGGAGATATATTATATATCATATAAGATATACTTTCAGATGAGGTATCTAATCGAGTCTATGATATACCTGATTGTGAAAGTTGGAAGATATGTCTTTTATATAACTTTTGATATATATCTGTGCGAGATATCTGATATAACATGTCGCACAATACAAATTAAATATGTCATATATTGTATTTATAAGATGTTTTAAAACGAACGAGATGTAATTTTGAGGTAGAAAACCCTCCCCGCAATACTCGGAACTGGTCTCTTCAATTCTTCCATCTACTATTAAACCTTTAGAAAGAACGCGTTAGAATGAATTTTTTGTTGTTAGTGTCGCAAAAATTTTAAAGAGATCTGATGAAATTCGGTTCTTGGGTAGGAAGGTTTAAAAAAGTGTTATGATTTTTGAAGACATGTGAAGTGGACACTAGGGTCATAAATTTTGCTACCAGTTCGATGTTTTTATTTTCAATTCCTATTTTGATATCACAAATGAAATATTAGGAAAACAGAAAGGATGCTATGATTCAACAATTATCAAAAAACAAAACTTTAATTTCGCGGATTACGGATTATGAAATAACGATAGTTTATTGATGATGTGCGAATCCTCAAAATGCAATATTTTTGCAATATTATATTTCTTAAGAAATGTGTTAAACTGAGAGCATATATCCACGGAATAACAAATTGTTCAGATTGGATAATTCATATAGTATACTGTTATAGTACATTTTTAAAATTAAGGTTTATACCTATGCATTCATGGAATATCTGTAAAATCTATCCCACTCTGAAACTTCGTCGAGTTTTTTTTTTTTTTTTTTTTTGTTTGGTAGGTTTTTTCCGGGCGGCAGAAATTGCTGTTTTCTTGACGTTTAATAATGAAAGTGGGAACATAACGTATTGATCCATTTTCCCTGGAAATTGTGATATTTTTTCGGGGTTGTTTTCACCAGATGATTACTTTTTTCTTTGTGATAAAATAAAGACTTCTTGGACTCGTGTTTCCCAAATGCAGGAGAGGGATTATCATTTCATAAGTCTTCGTAAACAATATTCCTGATTACTTCATGTTGAAAGGAGCTCGAGTAAAGTTTGAGTTTTTCGTGTAGTTCCTCCTTTCTCCTATTGTGCGCCCGTAAAAATTAGCCATACCTATATGATCAACAATCATTTTAAACTATCCTTAATCTAGATCCGTGTTATACATGTACATTGTATGTGCCTGGATAGCTCCACAGTTCGCTCACAATGGGAAACATACACATATGGCGCAGTCCTTCAACTTATCTGTACTGTTCGGCAGATACAATTGAACCACCACAATGCGACGCGTGCCAGGAGTGGAATGGATACTTAGAATTCTATAAATAGCAGACACCTCATTTTCTGCGGATCATGATTTGTATTCTATAAATATGAAGAGCCTTTTTATATTCCTTACGGTAGATCTTGCTGGTACACATGTACAAGTACATTATATGTGTCATTCCCTTTGATTACAACAAATCAGTGCATTCACAATTTGACATGTTTTAATAGTGTACCAGATACCATAGAGATAAAAATCACGTAGTGGTAAAGAATTCTATAAATAGCATACACATAATTTTCCGAAAATCATTATTTGTTCTATAAGCATATAGAATCTTTTACCCTCCTCCCCTTGGACTGTCTGACAATTATACATTAGATTCATATCATCAAACATATAACACTTACATATAGTAAATTACTTCCAGAACGAAATACAAAATTTCATATATGAATTGTTGATATTTACCTGTAACTGATTCTGTCGAGGTTTTTAACGGTAATGAGAAGCAAATTCAATGAAATGGATATTAAGAACTCTAGCACCTCTTTCTTAGTGTTGTCATGTGACATACTCTTCAGAACCTCCTCTGTATTATCGAATGTTTTATAACTGGAAGATTTCACATTATATTAACTTCCTAGACAATTATCTGAACTGATGTACGTTATAATCATTAATTCGTGACAATTTTCTCAAAAAATGTTTTCAATTGTGATTTTTGAATGAAATCTATGTTTAATGAGATTCTTTAATGCATTTATCGCGTCACGTCGGTCTTGTCTCTGTTTGCATAAACAACTAGTCCCACCTTCGAAACACGATGTCTAAACGAGCCTTCAAAGATAAAAGAGTTACAATATTTGTCATAGCCATGTGATGGCTGTATGTGTATATTTTGTGTGATGAGATGTTTATCGTATCATATTTGGAGGAAAAAAAGATTTATTTATTTATTCATTCTTTATGGAAGGTGACACAAATCACACAATCAGTGCATGCGACAATATATATATTTGTATTTTGTGATATTACTGTGATATATATTATATATATATATACAGCGCATACACGTTACTTTATCGAAGTGTCACATTGCATTTGTTGGACAGACGGTGGTGTTTTTTTAATAAATCTAAATAATCTTAAAAAACAACTATAGAGCGTTGTACCGAAGAACTCACGCTCAGAATTTCAGAAAACAAAATGAAACCCTTGTTTTCATGGTTTTTATTATTGTTGTTATTATTTCTTAAGGAGAAGTAGCGAGGATACTGAGAGTAGCCAACACAATATTTCAATAACATTGTTCAATCCATCACACCCTAATGTATTCTGTAACGTTAATACGTTACCTATATTAAGCCTTATAGATTGCTTGATTACAGAAATTACATAAAAGACAGTGATATTCCATGTGTTAGATAAAAAGCCCACAGCCAGTCATTGAATTGTAAAGATGTATGTAACAATACATCAATTGTTCTTTGTCATTGGGGTTTTAAAATCTATATTGAAGTCATGTAATATATATTAATTAGACAGAACCCATTGTATATTCCAGAGTTGTGCAAAAATGCACAGGAATTGTTCATTTAAAAGTGACGTATACATTTATATAAAACGACAAAGGAAGTTTTTTGCTTTAAATAAGGTTCAATTTAATTGATATTTGTGTTTTCATTGTAACACCCAGCTTATTTAGTGGATTTGAATATCATACTCATCGATAACGGTAAAATCGGATAGAGATTTTATTTTACGTATCTGTTTTAAAACAATGCTGGCAGTGCATTGCAGGTCTGTAGTTCCAACAAGTCCTATTGTTACATAAATACTGACCAATCAACAGTATGTCCAATTGTTACATAAATACTTACAAATAAAGTCAGTAACTGGAATGTTAGATCTGTGTTAGTTGTCGTCATAACTTCGTCGATTACTTACTGGTATTCGAGAGGAACCAAACAACTCACAGAAATTGTATAGTGCTAGCACAATCCGAACACTGAAGGTAAGTAAGAAACTTGCTTACAAAATATAACAAAAAACAGAGTAGAACCTTATATTATTGATCATATACAAATGCATGTCACTGTATTATTAATCTACCGTTAATGATTTGTGACAAGTATAGCAATTTTATTATTCTAGAAACAAAGCTGATCCGGTTCTTAATCAAAGTATGCAAGATATTTGAGGTATTATCTTATATGTTGCTTCCTATTAGATATATCATATATCATATAAGATATATTTTCAAATGAGATATCGAGTCTATGATATACATGATCAAAACAATTTGGAAGATATGTCTTTTTTATTACTTAAACATATCTCATAATACAAATAAAATGTGACATATCATATATTGTATTTATATGATGTCTTAAAACGAACGAGATGTAATTTTTTTTATATAAGAAGCCATCCCCGCTGTATTAGGAATCGTCTCTTCCATTCTTCCATCTACTATTATACATTTTAAGTGTCCCGGAAATTTTGAAGAGATCTGATAAAATTAGAGTTCTTGAGAAGGATGGTTTAAAAAAAAATTTCACGGAATAACAAATTGTTATGAAGGGATAATTCATATTGTGCATTGTTATTGTAAATCTTTTATGCCTATGCTTTCATGGAATGTCTGTAAAATATGTCCCACTCTGAAACTTTGTCAAGTTGGGTGTTTTGTTTGGTAGATTTTTCCAGGCGGCAGAAATTGCTGTTATCATGACGTTGAATTTTGAATGTTGGGACATAACGTATTCATCTATTTCCCCTAGAAATTGTGATCTGGTGTTTTGATAGATTCTCGGAATTATGTTTTTTCGGGGTTGTTTTCACCAGATAATTACTGTGATATGATAAAGACATCTTGGACTCGTGGTTCCCAAACGCAGTAGAGGGATTATAATTTCATAAGTCGTCGTAAACAATATCCCTGATTTTATCATGTTGAAAAAACTATAGAGAAAATTAGAGGTTTTCGTGTAATTGCTATAAGTCTGTAGTGTGCACGTATAGTGAAAAATGAAATGCTAAATTATATTTCTGGTTAAAAATAATTTAATCTTCTTATTTCTTATACAACAATGCTGGGATTCCCCTGTCATGCTGACTTTGAAGGAACATAACTACTAAGTGTCATTTTGTAGCCGTAAAAAATCACATTTATTTCATTTGACAATATGCAAATTCAGCGCTCCAGTTGTCATTCCACCTTTTTATGTTGATTGAAAAAGTATGTCCATCTTATTTTGCTTATATATTAATGACTATAAAACGACATCAAAAAAATTCATTCTCCTATTGTGAGCCGGTAAAGATTATCAAGTCGTAGATAGATTAGCTATACCTATATGATCAACAATCATTTTTAACTATCCTTGATCTAAATCCGTGTTGTACATGCACATTGTATGTGCCGGATAGCTACTCAGTTCGCTCACAAGGCGACACACACACACACACATGGCGCAGTCGTTCAACTTATCTGTACTGTACGGCAGATACAGTGCGACGCATGCCTGGAGTGGTAGGGATACCAAGAATTCTATAAATAACAGACACCTCATTTTCGGAGAATCAGAAAACTTGTCTCATCACCTTCAATACACGACGTCTAAACTAATTTTCAAAGATACAAGGGTAAAAATCTCGAGACCTACGTATTAAACGAACAACTTACAGTTGATTCCCTTAATATCAAATTATAAGAAAATCACATATATATGTCATGTGACATGTGATGCCTTTATGTGTATATCTGTGTGATGAGATGTTTATCGTATCATTTTTTGAGGAAATAAGGAGTTATTTATTAATTCTTCAAGGAAGGCGACACATATTACACATTCAGTGCATGCGACAATATATATGTTATGATGTTACTTTGACATATATCATATAAATATCTACAGTGCGTACACGTCACATTGCTTTTGTTGGACAGACGGTGGTGTTTTTTAAGTAAATCAAAATAATTTAAAAGCAATTAGAGAGCGTTGTACCGAAGGACTCATGTTAAAAAGTTCAGAAAACAAAATCAAACCCACTTTTTTATTTCTTTAGCAGAAGTAGCGAGGATACTGAGAGTAACTTACATACTATTTCAATAACATTAAGCCTTACTCATTGCTTGATTACAGAAATTATATAAAAGACTGTGAGATTCCATGTGTAAGATAAAAAGCCCACAGTCATTCGTTGAAATGTAAATATGTATGTAACAATACATCAATTGTTCTTTGTCATTGAGGGTTCAAAATCTATATTCAAGTCATGTAATATATATTAATTAGACAGAACCCATTGTATGTTCCTGAGTTGTGCAAAAATGCATAGGAATTGTTCATTTAAAAGTGACGTATACATTTATATAAAACGACAAAGGAAGTTTTTTGCTTTAACTAAGGTTCAATTTAAGTGATATTTGTGTTTTCATTGTTACACCCAGCTTATTTAGTTGATTTAAATATCAAACACATCGATAACGGTAATATCGGATAGAGATTTTATTTTACGTTTTTGTTCTCAAAAGGCATTGCAGGTCTGTAGTCAGAACAAGTCCTATTGTTACATAAATACAAACAATAAAGTCAGTAACTGGAATGTTGGATCTGTTTGAGATTTAATCTTATTTCATAACTTCGTCGATGAAACACTGGTTATCCAGACGAACCAAGATAACAGAAAGTTTATAGTGCTAACATAATCCGAAAGCTGAAATTTTACTACAAAAAGTAACAAAAACATGGATGTCACTGTATTTTCAATCTTCTGTTAAATGTCTGTTATTTATGTGGATCAAGTATAGCCATTTTGAAGCTTTGGCAGGCCTAGTTGTCATTTATTCAAGACGCAATGCTGATCAGGTACTGAAACAAGTATATGTTTCTCTCTATTAAATAACTTATATATCACTTATATATCATATGATATGATATATCTTTTAAAATCAATCATCCATAGTTCGATGTTTTTATTTTCACTCCTATCCTGATGTCACAAATTAATGTTTACAAAGGGAAGCTTGGAATAAAAAAAATATAAACACAAAACAATTATTGATATCACGGATTAAGAATTATGAATTAACATTAGACACACAAATATTCAACTAAATGACGCTGTACTCACGTGAAATTATTAATGGATACGGTATTTGTATAATTAAAAGGATCATGTATAGTTGTGTCGTCTTACTTGTGCCTAAGTGTGTTAATCCAGAAAAGAAATCCGGTTTCTGTCACTTTAAAAATACATTCATTAGTGGATGAAAGTCTGCAAAATTCAAATCTGAGGCGTAATGATAGAAGGCTACTAGTGTTAAGAACGTCAGATTGTATTCACACGCCGGCAAAAGTACTTCGCTGGTCAGACAGGAGCATGCCACCAATAGTCTTCATTGCAAAATCAGAGTTTATTAGTTTCATTGAGGCGGGTCGAAATGAAAATGTGAATATCTCTTAAAAGGTCCTTTCTATGGCAAATCAATGTTAAGGCTACTATTTTGAAGGATGATACTTTAAGATCAGCTAAATATTGTATTATGTACAAAAACATCCGATTTTGTGTGGGATCATGGAAAATTTAGGGGTTAAAGAGGGAGGGTGTAAAATTAACATTATTTGTTGAAATTCTTACAAAGTCAGTATTGTTGTATAATTATAATTTTTGTACTTCATATTAAATAACTAGTAAATTCTAAGAATTCTGTTAAAATAAACAACAAACACAGTAAATAAATGATGAAGTAGGTTATTGTCACTTTATTTCTGCAGGGTCTGTTTTGATATCAAATGTTTAAAGAAAATTACTAAAAACTTCAATTTACGAACCCCAAAATATATTGAAAGAATTATCAAAAAGTCATGGAGATCATAATCTTTATTTAGCAAGTAACTGATCCCGCAGGGTTCTTGTGGGAATTTTAATGGGGCACAAATTTGCAGCTTTAATAATATTCTTCCGAAAGAACACTTGTCTGATTTTAATTTAACATAGAAGCAATGATCCCTGGTAAGTGGGGGGCAGAGTTCATAATCCGCCCGGGGGATTCGGTGGGGCCTCAAAGTGGTGGTTACATGAGAATTTTTCAACTTCCATCTACTTCTTAACTTCTTGGACATGATACAATACCTAGTTGATCTTAAAGTATCTTACTGTAAATTATTAGCCTTATCACTGATTTGCCACAGAATGGCCCAAATTGTCACCCCTCCTTACAATCAATGGATACGAAATTAACAGCCAAAATTTATATTTAACACGGCAGATATTGTAGTTTTGGTTGATTTGTTCATACCAAACTTTAAAATTCAAAAGAACTTTAAATCACATTAAATGAGTACCACTTGTCAGACAGGGCATTTATTTCTAGGTCTCTCTCTCCCATGATCATTACACGAAAGACGATTATGTCCTTTTCATTTAGTTGGTAGTCATTGTCAATGGAAATTCCCTATTGATTTCAAAACCGATTCAATTTGAAATCATGTTAACTTTATTATCTGGCAAACGTGTTGGATGGCTTTAGATATTTTGCTAAATTCAGAACGTCAATGAAAATTTTATATGAATTTTTGAGTAAATTGGGAAACTTTTGAAATTCACTAACGGAGATTATTATCTACATATCGAATACTATACCATTGCAACAGACGGGAATAATACATTGATATAGACTGTACAAAAGACATACAGGCTATATCATCTATTTGATATTTATTAGGAAATATATTATTAAATTAAGGTGAAGTGACATCGATTAAGACCAGCATGCTACACCACTAGTTTCACTATGAATTTTGGTAATAAGATGTTATATTTTGTTAACATTGTTATCGAGCACTAACACGCATAATGAGCCCTAATATTAGAAGGCTGCCTAAGTTTTCCTCAAGAACCTATGTATGTTGTAAACAGTCTATATCTGATATCCACTTCATGCCAAAGTTTTACAAATCTGCTGATAACATCACAAAGCTCATTGTGTAGGTATAGACATTTAATATGAATACAATAAACGGCATGCATGGTATATTAAGTTAGGAAGAACGAACCTATATATACTGAAACGAAAAAGAAACGCAACTTCAAATTGTAGGTTTAATAAAATAATACTTGTGAGCATTATGTTTAAATTTCATATGTAATAGTTAATATTGAATATTGATGTAACATCCTTTAAATGTTTAGAGATTTTTAAGAACAGGTCACTTTGCTAGAAGGTCATGATTGGTAGTACCCTACGTGAATCCAAGTTGAAATGGCAGCAGTTTTGAAACCGTGCCCTAATATCGTGTGTGTCCTCCTCGAACAGTTATCACATCTCTAATTCTTTGTTGCATTGAGTTCATCAGGGCATTGACTGTCCGTATTGGAATGTTATTCCATTCTTGGACGAGTGCATTTGCTAACTGAGGGAGGGTATTTGGGGGGTTACGGCGATTTCGAATTCTTCTGTCTAATTCATCCCACAAATGCTCGATTGGGGACAGGTCGGGGCTATATGGAGGCCAATCTATAGGAACAATGTTCTGTGTCGCAAGAAAGTCTCTACAGACTCTTGCAACGTGTGGTCTCGCGTTATCTTGCTGAAAGGTTAGATGATGCTGCCTAACAAACGGCACAACATGGGGCCTAAGGATCTCATCCCGATAGCGTACGGCCGTTAAATTCCCATTGACTATCACCAAAGGCGTCTTCAAACCATGGGAGATTCCCGCCCAAACCATAACTGATCCACCCCCAAATCGGTCGTGTTCCAAAACACAGGCGTCAGCAAAACGTTCGCCTCGACGCCGGTACACACGTTGACGGCCATCTGCTCGAAATAACGTGAATCGAGATTCATCGGTGAAGAGCATAGACCTCCAACGTCTCATAGGAAAACGTCTGGGCATATGTGCCGTTGCCCATTGCATACGACGTGCTCGACGTTGCGGTGTTAGTGGTAAACCAACGTACTGTCGCCTTGCACGCAAATTAGCCTCACGCAGTCTGTTGATCACTGTTTGGGGATGAATTCGACGGTTATGATTACCAATCGTATTCCTTGCCGTTTCAGCGGCCGTTAATCTCCTGTTACGCAGGTGTGCCAACCTAAGAACCCGGTCTTGACGTCGCGACGTTACGCGTGGACGTCCTGATCTCGGCTGGTCATCGACTCTTCCTGTTGCGTTAAGACGTGAAACTAATCGACTAATAGTCGATTTGTGAACTCTGAATTGTCGAGCGACGTGAAGTTGCGTGTTCCCTGCCAGAAGCATCGCTATAGCACGTCCTCTATCAACCTTTGATAACCGTGGCATAATTGTAAAAGGAATTATTGTTTGCAAAAGTATTGGCGATGATGTGGCTCAATGTTAGTGATGAATTGATACTGGTTTGAATGAAAAAAAGAACGCATATGTTTGTACAGGCACGGTTTTTGATGTTTTTACCGCGCCGGAAGTGCATAGGTCTCTAGTCACACTTGGGTGATTTTGAAGATTGGTATGGGTGTTAGGCAGGGTGCATGTTTATTTCCGCGATTTTTATACAGATATGTATATTTAATACAAAATTAATCACAATTTTCCATGTTGCGTTTCTTTTTCGTTTCAGTATATGTATATATATAGAGAGCCTTTTATATTCCTTACCGTAGATCTGTCTGGTACAGTGTCAGTTTCCGATAAAAAAAAGAATTAGAAATTATATCACCTCTTCGTCACTGATACGAGACCTACCCCTCCGAACCTCATCTGTTTCATCGGATGCGTTCATAAAGGGAAGATTTGATTCTATTGCCACCTTAGCCAAGTCCCGGCGTCGATGTACGTTATAATCATTCATTTACCTTTCGCTCAAAAAATTTGTTCAGTTTGGATTTTAGCATGAAATCTATCCTAAATGAATATTTTTTTAAATATCTATTAGCGCACCTGGTCAAAAGGAGCTACGATCGAAAATGGGAATTATGCGAAGGTAACTTATAGATGTATTACCCTTGTAATGATATCATTATTGGATCTTGTTAGAACACATTTCAGCCTAGTCTGATAAAAATATGGAAGTAGCCATATCTTTATAGTTTCCAGAAATGTAAAAAAAAGTTCATTCAATACATATACCTATATGCCTATAAATTAAATAAATTGAATTAAATTAAATATTTCATTTTACTTCGGATTAGTTTGTTAGTGATACAAAAGAGAGCATATATGTGTATGTATACGTGTTTGTTCTTTCATTTCATTAATCACGCTTTACACGAAATGATCCAATTAGCTAACACTACCATTTGTAATGGCCCTTAGATTTAGCTAGTGATTTACTCTACAATTAAACGTGTAGAGAAACTGGGCAATATTATTATTTTGGTTATTCAACCGGATGTTGTCGTACGCATGCGTTATTTCAGTTTCAGCAACGTAAGATAGAAGAGGCTTATCGTGTTATAACACACCAAGACCAAATCTTTTTTGTTTTGTTTTGTATTTTTGCATAAAATCTACGTTAAATGACTTTTAAAATGTTGATTGCGTCAGGTCGCTTTTGTCTCTGTTTACTTAAGCAAATATCCGTCCCACTCCGTCCTAACGCTACGTCTACCGAAGCCTGCGTATAAAAAGAACTGTCCTTTGCTTCCATTGATATCAAATTATTTCAATCTCACAAAAAAATTCTTACTTTTCTGAAAATTGAGTGCATGACAATAAATCCAAGCATTTTTGGAAAATAACTGCTGTCCTTACAATCAAACATATAATTATACTAAACTACCTGATAAATTAAATATAATATTTCATATAGAAATGGAAACGGATTGTATTTAGACTGGTCAGGCGGCACAGTGGTAGCACATGCGTCCACTTGTATTTCACCTAGGGGCCAGGGTTCCATTCCCCGATATGAAGATTAAAGGTATGGGGTCAGTTACTGGATCATGTGGGTTTCCTCCAGGTATTCTGGTTTCCTCCAACAGTTTGACCGGTAAAACTTGTTCCGTAATTGTTATGTGATAAATAAAGTTCTTATTTATTGATAACGGGCACATAAATGCTACAACTTTTTCGTCAGAAGCGACGTTGTACTTACCTGTACAATCAGCATATTATAATCTTTATATTTATATGATGTCATCAAATTGTATCATGGGTAAAAAGCAATTTTACATTTTTCTAGTCATTTCTCTCTGGAAACTAGACAATAACAGTTGTTAGAAATTCTACATTATCGTTTCGTATGTGTTAGATAAAAAGCACACAGCCAGTCGTTAAAATGTAAATATGTATTTAATAATACATCAATTGTTCTTTGTCGTTAGGGTAAACAATCTATATTCCCGTCATGCAATATGTATTAAGTAGACAGAACCCATTGTCTGTGTCCGAGACGCGCAAAAATGCTTAAGAATGGTTCACAAGACGAGAACACTTACGGTGATATAAAAAAGCGAGGAAACTTTCGTGTTTAAAGACAGGTTGGATTATAAGTGATTTTGTTTTGTTTTCATTGCAGCATCCCAGCTCATTTAGTAGATTTTGATATCAAACATATCGATAACAGTGATATCGGATGTAGCTTTTATTTCACGTATTTGTTCACAAAAGCTGACAGTGCATTGCAGGTCTGTAGTCCCAACAAGTCCTATTGTTACATATATACTTACAAATAAAATCAGTAAATGGAATGTTGGATCTGTGTTAGTTGTCGTCATAACTTCGTCGATTAATTACTAGCATTCGAGAGGAACCAAAACAACTCAAATCAATTTTATAGTGCTAGAACAATCCGAACGCTGGAGGTATGTATTAAACTTGCCTACAAAAATAACAAAAACAGAGTAGAGTGTTATATTATTGATCATATGCAAATGCAGGTCCCTGTATTATTAATCTACCGTTAATGATGTGTGACAAGTATAGCAATTTTATGATTCGAGAAGCAAAGCTGATCCGGTACTTATAAAAGTATAAAAGTATACAAGATATTTGATGTTACAGACCCGTGTACGTTCGCTGTTCCGTCTTAAACGCAAACGCTACGGAAGTGCTACGGAAATGCTACGGTAATGCTACGGAAGTGCTACGGAAATGGTACGGTAATGCTACGGAAATGGTACGGAAATGGTACGGTAATGCTACGGAAGTGCTACGGTAATGCTACGGTAATGCTACGGAAATGCTACGGTTGACGCTCACAAATAATCGACCGTTTCTGAATGAATTATCTGGTTCTTATAAAAAGCGGATCCTAGACGAAGCGAACACGTAGGAGTGACTGTTGTATCGGGAAGTGGAAGAACGTTTTATCAAATTGTACTACTATAGAATACCTCCGTATGCAAAAAAAAACTACAACTTTTAGAAACCGGAAATATTAAGGTCATATATGGATCTTTCAAATTTAGGAAAATTTATTATTCTCGGCAACAAAAGACGATAGCATTAATTTTAAAATAAAATCACTCTCTACACTAGCGCTGCGGTCGCGTATGTGTTGTCTCTGTGTGTCCGAACTTTATTGTTGTGTTTTTATGTATTTATCTATATTTTCACTGCATTTATTCACTGCATTTGTACTGATAAACCGTAAGGTTTAAGAAATCAACTAATTGAATTGAAAAACTTGTATCAAAGTGTTAATTTAGGTACAGGTAAACAGATAAAGATTTCTGAACACAGATTGACCAGGCTATAAATAGACCCCCTGTAGGGCTAATTGTAAGAAGGAGAAACTGACCAGGTGTGGTGATGACTTATACACCTGAGCCCAATGACTCCTAATCAAGTGTATATCCATGGCCATCAGGTGAAGTTGATGGTGGTGGGGAGGGGGGATTAGTACCCATGGCAACAAGTTAGGGGGACAATTAAGTCAAGTACATGTACATGTCTGGCAAGTCTATATATAACAATCACTGGTACATATTACTGGTGTGTATGCATTGACGATTTGTTTTCAAGTCTGATGTCGGATCAGAGGAAACTGGCAGGGGAGGGATAAAAACTAAAAACAAGACATCAATAATTATATACTTAAGAACATACAATGTACATGTGCAATCAGATACGTGTATATCACACGCCTGCAATGGAACGGACTCTGTGTGTTTACGTGATAATGGATAACACTCTGAAAATCTTTATTAATGGACTTGTTTTGTGATCTAACCTTCAGTTGAGTGACAATCAGTTAATCTTTGCAACCAAGGAGAAGTGAGGAGTGCACGAGAATTAGTTCACAACTGTTTTTTTTAAGCTTATTATCACAAAGGACATATAGGTAATACATTGTTTTAATATATAAAGACTTCAACAGTATAGAGTGAAGAATCTACTTTTGAAATTAATTTTGATGTTGTTTGCGATCATTTTAATCATTTACATGCTTCTATTACAACACATCTGTTTGTATCAGAGGCCTAATAATGGCTGACTCAGGTGTACATGTACTTCATGTAAATATTTTGTCGGACAAAATATTAATATTTTAATTTTTTATTGAATGTTAATTCACTAAAGTTTTGGCTTTTACATTGTTATTCTAAACTTGAAAGTTTCTTTTACAGTACATGTCTTCTATATGATTTATACATTGTATGTTCTGTCGACAGATCTTGAGACATGTACAAATAAATTTACATGTCCAGACTATATGTACATTACATTGAAGCCAAACATCTAGGAAAGGCCTGTTGCCAATGGCCAACTGGGCGCAATATGCAACCCTACAGCCTTGAGGACATGCATCCTATCACAACTTACCTGTAAGATGCTGATCAGTCTAGCTCTTTTGTGTCTGGCACATGGTATACCTGGCCAGGTGACCTGTCCCCAATTAACCCCCCGGGGTCCAATTATGGCTCATTCTCACTGAGCCAACATACAGAAATTTACCTGTATTACCAGGCCAAACATGTCAAATTTTACACCTGAGCGAGTTTAAACTATAGCAGTAGCCTGTTCTTACTTTCATGAAAGAAAATATGAAAACGTCAAGTTGAATATGACTTATAAAATGATGACTCAAATGATTCACCCTTTTTTTTTACATTTTTTTTTTTCAAAACTTTCCTTTTTGCCGATGATGGTAAATTTAGTAAAGCAGCACATTATATTTAAGACTCCTACCGATATTGACAGAGTCTACGACTGGTGTAAAACTTTAAAATGTACGTTTTATATAAAAAAAATATTGTTATATAACGTTTAGCAACAAAAGATATACAACTGAGTATCCCGACAGCTTGGGTGAGGAATCTCTAAAGAAAGAAACACATGCTAAAGACTTGGGTGTATGGGTCACTCCGAATCTTAACTTTTTATTTCATGTTAGATAAGTGGTTGGTAAGGTCATGCCAATCTACATATTTGGATTTTCAAAATGTTATTCGCTCTCTGTACATTAGTGCAGTCAGTTATATTACTGCTCTGAAATATGGTCACCATATAAGCAACACTCGTACACCAGATTGAAGTTGTACAGGTTTTTTTTCATTTTATTATTTTTTTTATTTCTATGTTTTAAATAAAAATTAAACGATAATAGTCTGTATTACATGTAAATTTGCACACAATTCAACTTACCTAGTCTGGCATTAATACATATATTTTTATTCAAATCTGTACATAGCCTGCTTGATCGATCTTTTACAGGATAATTTAACTTTTTAGTTCCACATCTTTTTTAGACTTATGTCGGACGAAGATTTGTTTTCGGAATTAGATCTCTTTTTTACTGTTCATAACAAGATTTACTTGATTGTCTGGATGATTTCTATTTAGGACATCAGTTCTATTTCACATGTGTATGCACTTTATATACCGTATTTGCTCTTACTATGTAATTAATTTACTCTTGTTATACTTTATCAGAGACATATATATATACATGTAATATATACGTCTCTGATTTTATCAATTTGTTATCAATTCTGTGATTAGACCTTTGAGTTTTAGAATTGAAATAAATAATGAATAACTCCATAGACCACGATGACATTCTCATTAAAGTTGGACGTTTTATGAATCAGTCCATAGCCTTACCTGTAAGCTATAATTATCTCTTATTGTTCTACCTTTCACACCTATACACTTGGTCCACAAAATACTTTACCTTTAGTTTACCTGTATACAACATGCTGTGTTGTTTGTATCATTGCTGACAATTAAGTCTAACTACCCTAGTTTACTTGTGTGATACTGTCTGGACCATTTGTACCCTATACATGTAGCCTGACCAGTGAATATTATATGTAACTGTTTTAAAGGTTAGACTATAGCACAGTAAAGGTAATATTGTTTATTTAACACGATCTTCATCTTGGTTTCCATCGTAATGACTACTACTAGGATCCGCCATTTTTTTTATAACACTAAGATCAATGGACCATGTGTTATTTTTTCAATACAAAGATACAGACAGATTTATAGCCGTATCTATGTAATTCTCACCTCCTTATGAAATTATTTGCTGTCGCTACATTTCTTTTTTGACGTTCGGTAAGTATATTTAACTAAATTTCGTTTCGATAAAAAATACATTCCGCAAAATTTTCTACCGAACGGTTATGAGACGGTCTGTGAGTGAAAATAGGTAAACGCAAATGCTACGGTAATGCTACGGTGAGTGGACGCAAACGGTACGGAAATGGTACGGAAATGGTACGGTAATGGTACGGAAGTGCTACGGAAATGGTACGGTTATGCTACGGTAATGGTACGGTAATGCTACGGTAATGCTACGCTTAAATCGGAACTGCGAACGTACACGGGTCTGTATATCTTATATGCTGCCCCCTAGGAGATATATTATATATCATATAAGATATACTTTCAGATGAGGTATCTGATCGAGTCTATGATATACCTGATTGTGAAAGTTAGAAGATATGTCTTTTATATAACTTTTGATATATATTTGTGCGAGATATCTGATATAACATATCGCATAATACAAATTAAATATGTTATATATTGTATTTATAACATGTTCTAAAATGAACGAGATGTAATTTTGAGGTAGGAAACCATCCCCGCAATACTCGGAACTCGTCTCTTCAATTCTTCCATCCACTATTAAACCTTCAGAATTAACGCGTTAGAATGAACTTTTTGTTGTTAGTGTCTCGGAAATTTTGAAGAGATCTGATAAAATTTCGGTTCTTGGGTAGGAAGGTTTAAAAAAGTGTTATGATTTTTTAAGACATGTGAAGTGGACACTAGGGTCATAAATTTTGCTAACAGTTCGATGTTTTTATTTCCAATTCCTATCTTGATATCACAAATGAAATACTAGGAAAACAGAAGGGATGCTAGGATTCAACAATTATCAAACAACAAAACTTTAATTTCGCGGATTACGGATTATGAAATAACGATAGTTTATTGATGATGTGCGAATCCTCAAAATGCAATATTTTTGCCATATGATATTTTTTAAGAAATGTGTTAAACTGAGAGCATATTTCCACGGAATAACAAATTGTTCAGATTGGATAATTCATATAGTATACTGTTATAGTACATTTTTAAAATTAAGGTTCATACCTATGCATTCATGGAATATCTGTAAAATCTATCCCACTCTGAAACTTCGTCGTGTTTTTTTTTTTTTTTTTTTTGTTTGGTAGGTTTTTTTCCGGGCGGCAGAAATTGCTGTTTTCTTGACGTTTAATATTGAAAGTGGGAACATAACGTATTGATCTATTTCCCCTGGAAATTGTGATATTTTTTTCGGGGTTGTTTTCACCAGATGATTACTTTTTTCTTTGTGATAAAATAAAGACTTCTTGGACTCGTGTTTCTAAAATGCAGGAGAGGGATTATCATTTCATAAGTCTTCGTAAACAATATTCCTGATTACTTCATGTTGAAAGGAGCTCGAGTAAAGTTTGAGTTTTTCGTGTAGTTCCTCCTTTCTCCTATTGTGCGCCCGTAAAAATTAGCCATACCTATATGATCAACAATCATTTTAAACTATCCTTAATCTAGATCCGTGTTATACATGTACATTGTATGTGCCTGGATAGCTCCACAGTTCGCTCACAATGGGAAACATACACATATGGCGCAGTCCTTCAACTTATCTGTACTGTTCGGCAGATACAATTGAACCACCACAATGCGACGCGTGCCAGGAGTGGAATGGATACTTAGAATTCTATAAATAACAGACACCTCATTTTCTGAGGATCATGATTTGTATTCTATAAATATGAAGAGCCTTTTTATATTCCTTACGGTAGATCTTGCTGGTACACATGTACAAGTACATTATATGTGTCATTCCCTTTGATTACAACAATTCAGTGCATTCACAATTTGATATGTTTTAATAGTGTACCAGATACCATAGAGATAAAAATCACGTAGTGGTAGAGAATTCTATAAATAACATACACATAATTTTCCGAAAATCATTATTTGTATTCTATAAGCATATAGAATCTTTTACGCTCCTCCCCTTGGACTGTCTGACAATTATACATTAGATTCATATAATCAAACATATAACACTTACATATAGTAAATTACTTCCAGAACGAAATACAAAATTTCATATATGAATTATTGATATTTACCTGTAACTGATTCTGTCGAGGTTTTTAACGGTAATGAGAAGCAAATTCAATGGAATGGATATTAAGAACTCTAGCACCTCTTTCTTAGTGTTGTCATGTGACATACTCTTCAGAACCTCCTCTGTATTATCGAATGTTTTATAACTGGAAGATTTCACATTATATTACCTTCCTAGACAATTATCTGAACTGATGTACGTTATAATCATTAATTCATGACCATTTTCTCAAAAAATGTTTTCAATTGTGATTTTTGAATGAAATCTATGTTTAATGAGATTTTTTAATGCATTTATCGCGTCACGTCGGTCTTGTCTCTGTTTGCATAAACAACTTGTCCCACCTTCGAAACACGATGTCTAAACGAGCCTTCAAAGATAAAAGAGTTACAATATTTGTCATAGCCATGTGATGGCTGTATGTGTATATTTTGTATGATGAGATGTTTATCGTATCATATTTGGAGGAAAAAAAGATTTATTTATTTATTCATTCTTTATGGAAGGTGACACAAATCACACAATCAGTGCATGCGACAATATATATATTTGTATTTTGTGATATTACTGTGATATATATTATATATATATCTACAGCGCATACACGTTACTTTATCGAAGTGTCACATTGCATTTGTTGGACAGACGGTGGTGTTTTTTTAATAAATCTAAATAATCTTAAAAAACAACTATAGAGCGTTGTACCGAAGAACTCACGCTCAGAATTTCAGAAAACAAAATGAAACCCTTGTTTTCATGGTTTTTATTATTATTGTTATTATTTCTTAAGGAGAAGTAGCGAGGATACTGAGAGTAGCCAACACAATATTTCAATAACATTGTTCAATCCATCACACCCTAATGTATTCTGTAACGTTAATACGTTACCTATATTAAGCCTTATAGATTGCTTGATTACAGAAATTACATAAAAGACAGTGATATTCCATGTGTTAGATAAAAAGCCCACAGCCAGTCATTGAATTGTAAAGATGTATGTAACAATACATCAATTGTTCTTTGTCATTGGGGTTTTAAAATCTATATTGAAGTCATGTAATATATATTAATTAGACAGAACCCATTGTATATTCCAGAGTTGTGCAAAAATGCACAGGAATTGTTCATTTAAAAGAGTAGAACCTTATATTATTGATCATATACAAATGCATGTCACTGTATTATTAATCTACCGTTAATGATGTGTGACAAGTATAGCAATTTTATTATTCTAGAAACAAAGCTGATCCGGTTCTTAATCAAAGTATGCAAGATATTTGAGGTATTATCTTATATGTTGCTTCCTATTAGATATATCATATATCATATAAGATATATTTTCATATGAGATATCGAGTCTATGATATACATGATCAAAACAATTTGGAAGATATGTCTTTTTTATTACTTAAACATATCTCATAATACAAATAAAATGTGACATATCATATATTGTATTTATATGATGTCTTAAAACAAACGAGATGTAATTTTTTATATAAGAAGCCATCCCCGCTGTATTAGGAATCGTCTCTTCCATTCTTCCATCTACTATTATACATTTTAAGTGTCCCGGAAATTTTGAAGAGATCTGATAAAATTAGAGTTCTTGAGAAGGATGGTTTAAAAAAAATGTTCACGGAATAACAAATTGTTATGAAGGGATAATTCATATTGTGCATTGTTATTGTAAATCTTTTATGCCTATGCTTTCATGGAATGTCTGTAAAATATGTCCCACTCTGAAACTTTGTCAAGTTGGGTGTTTTGTTTGGTAGATTTTTCCAGGCGGCAGAAATTGCTGTTATCATGACGTTGAATTTTGAATGTTGGGACATAACGTATTCATCTATTTCCCCTAGAAATTGTGATCTGGTGTTTTGATAGATTCTCGGAATTATGATTTTTCGGGGTTGTTTTCACCAGATAATTACTGTGATATGATAAAGACATCTTGGACTCGTGGTTCCCAAATGCAGTAGAGGGATTATAATTTCATAAGTCGTCGTAAACAATATCCCTGATTTTTTCATGTTGAAAAAACTATAGAGAAAATTTGAGGTTTTCGTGTAATTGCTATAAGTCTGTAGTGTGCACGTATAGTGAAAAATGAAATGCTAAATTATATTTCTGGTTAAAAATAATTTAATCTTCTTATTGCTTATACAACAATGCTGGGATTCCCCTGTCATGCTGACTTTGATGGAACATAACTACTAAGTGTCATTTTGTAGTCGTAAAAAATCACATTTATTTCATTTGACAATATGCAAATTCAGCGCTCCAGTTGTCATTCCACCTTTTTTATGTTGATTGAAAAAGTATGTCCATCTTATTTTGCTTATATATTAATGACTATAAAACGACATCAAAAAACTTCATTCTCCTATTGTGAGCCGGTAAAGATTATAAAGTCGTAGATAGATTAGCTATACCTATATGATCAACAATCATTTTTAACTATCCTTGATCTAAATCCGTGTTGTACATGCACATTGTATGTGCCGGATAGCTCCTCAGTTCGCTCACAAGGCGACACACACACACACACACATGGCGCAGTCGTTCAACTTATCTGTACTGTACGGCAGATACAGTGCGACGCATACCTGGAGTGGTAGGGATACCAAGAATTCTATAAATAACAGACACCTCATTTTCGGAGAATCAGAAAACTTGTCTCATCACCTTCAATACGCGACGTCTAAACTAATTTTCAAAGATACAAGGGTAAAAATCTCGAGACCTACGTATTAAACGAACAACTTACAGTTGATTCCCTTAATATCAAATTATAAGAAAATCATATATATGTCATGTGACATGTGATGCCTTTATGTGTATATGTGTGTGATGAGATGTTTATCGCATCATTTTTTGAGGAAATAAGGATTTATTTATTAATTCTTCAAGGAAGGCGACACATATTACACATTCAGTACATGCGACAATATATATGTTATGATGTTACTTTGACATATATCATATAAATATCTACAGTGCGTACACCTCACATTGCTTTTGTTGGACAGACGGTGGTGTTTTTTAAGTAACTCAAAATAATTTAAAAAGCAATTAGAGAGCGTTGTACCGAAGGACTCATGTTAAAAAGTTCAGAAAACAAAATCAAACCCACTTTTTTATTTCTTTAGCAGAAGTAGCGAGGATACTGAGAGTAACTTACATACTATTTCAATAACATTAAGCCTTATTCATTGCTTGATTACAGAAATTATATAAAAGACTGTGAGATTCCATGTGTAAGATAAAAAGCCCACAGTCAGTCGTTGAAATGTAAATATGTATGTAACAATACATCAATTGTTCTTTGTCATTGAGGGTTCAAAATCTATATTCAAGTCATGTAATATATATTAATTAGACAGAACCCATTGTATGTTCCTGAGTTGTGCAAAAATGCATAGGAATTGTTCATTTAAAAGTGACGTATACATTTATATAAAACGACAAAGTAAGTTTTTTGCTTTAACTAAGGTTCAATTTAAGTGATATTTGTGTTTTCATTGTTACACCCAGCTTATTTAGTTGATTTAAATATCAAACACATCGATAACGGTAATATCGGATAGAGATTTTATTTTACGTATTTGTTTTCAAAAGGCATTGCAGGTCTGTAGTCAGAACAAGTCCTATTGTTACATAAATACAAACAATAAAGTCAGTAACTGGAATGTTGGATCTGTTTGAGATTTAATCTTATTTCATAACTTCGTCGATGAAACACTGGTTATCCAGACGAAGCAAGATAACAGAAAGTTTATAGCGCTAACATAATCCGAAAGCTGAAATTTTACCACAAAAAGTAACAAAAACATGGATGTCACTGTATTTTCAATCTTCCGTTAAATGTCTGTTATTTATGTGGATCAAGTATAGCTATTTTGAAGCTTTGGCAGGCCTAGTTGTCATTTATTCAAGACGCAATGCTGATCAGGTACTGAAACAAGTATATGTTTCTCTTTATTAAATAACTTATATATCACTTATATATCATATGATATGCTATATCTTTTAAAATCAATCATCCATAGTTCGATGTTTTTATTTTCAAGTCCTATCCTGATGTCACAAATGAATGTTTACAAAGGGAAGCTTGGAATAAAAAAATATAAACACAAAACAATTATTGATATCACGGATTAAGAATTATGAATTAACATTAGACACACAAATATTCAACTTAATGACGCTGTACTCACGTGAAAATATTAATGGATACGGTATTTGCATAATTAAAAGGATCATGTATAGTTGTGTCGTCTTACTTGTGCCTAAGTGTGTTAATCCAGAAAAGAAATCTTGTTCCTGTCACTTTAAAATTACATTTATTAGTGGATGAAAGTCTGCAAAATTCAAATCCGAAGCGTAATGATAGAAGACTACTAATGTTAAGAATGTCAGATTGTATTCACACGTCGGCAAAAGTACTTCGCTGGCCAGAACAGGAACATCAATAGTCTTCATTGCAAAATGAAGTTATCGGTGTTTATCAGTTTAATTGAGTCGGCTCGAAATGAAAATGTAAGTGTCTCTTAAAAGGTCCTTTCTGTGGCAAATCAATGTTAAGGCTACTATTTTGCAGGATAATACTTTAAGATCAGCTGCTTATTGTATTATGTACAAAAACATCCGATTTTGTATCGGATCATGGAAAATTTATGGGTTAAATAGGGAGGGTGTAAAATTAACATTATTTGTTGAAGTTCTTACAAAGTCAGTATTTTAGTATAATTATAATTTTTGAACTTCATATTAAATAATTAGTAAATTATAAGAATTCTGTTAAAAAAACAATAAATAAATGATGAAGTAGGTCAAAAGTCACATTATTTCTGAAGGGTCTGTTTTGATATCAAAAGTTTTAAAGAAAATTACTAAAAAGTTCAATTTATGAACCCCATAATTATATTGACAAGAATGATCACGACGTCATGGAGATCATAATCTATATTTAGCAAGTTACTGATCCCGCAGGGTTCTTTTGGGAATTTTGATGGGGCACAAAAGTGGATTTTCAGCTTTAATAATATTCTCCCAAATAAACACTTGTCTGATTTTAATCTAACATAGAAGCATTGATCCCTGGTAAGTGGGGAGCAGAGTTCATAATCCGCCCGGGGGATTCGGTTGGGCCTCAAAGTGGTGGTTACATGGGGACATTTTTAACGTCCACCAACTTCTTAACTTCTTGAACTTAATACAATACCAAGTTGATCTTAAAGTATCTTCCTTCAAATTATTAGCCTTATCCCTAATTTGCCACAGAATGGCCCAAACTGTCACCCCTCCTTACAATCAATAGATAAGAAATTAACAACCAAAATGTATATCTCACACGGCAGATATTGTAGTTTTGGTTGATGTGTTCATACCAAATCTTAAAATTCAAAAGAACTTTAAGAGTGGATGTCAGCAAGCATCGAGCATTAGGTGGAAAGTGAAAAAATTAGATTTTAGAAAAAGTGACTTTAAATGTTAAAGTATGTTATAATTAGTGGATAAGAATAACAAAAATGGAATTTCAATTATGTCTGTGGTTCCGTATCCAAGCAATATGACTTCCTTAGTTACGGGCTCAAATAAGACATCGACTACATCAAATCTTTAGAATTTAGAGTATCTCTGAATCCTGAATAACAGTGAGATTAAAGTATTTACTGCCAAAATTTGATAATGGTGATCCCCCTAAATAATTTAATTAAAACAAATATAATTGGCAATATTTACATACTGTTGCTATGGTAACCTGAATACAGCAAGCAATTCTAACTGAAAAAAATATCAAAATACGGCAAAGTTTGGTTGACCTTAGTTGGAATCTACAACCATATATGGAGTATTGCATATTATTTTCTTTTCATTAGATGTCAATAGGGTAAGTTTAAAAAATAAAATTGGCTGGCAACTTAGAGGCGCTTTGTGTATAATGATTCAAATTTTCCCAATTTTTTCCCCGATTTCTGACATGTTTCCACACAGTTTTTCTCACAAAGAAATGTATATAGATATAAATTGAACTTTTTAACCACATTTTAATTCATCTCCTTAAAAAGAAGTAATGAATGGACATTTTCAGCGGTACAATTATTATGATTAAAAAAAAAAGATTAATTTGCATTTTGGTTGCCATGGCAACCACTTATTTAATTAGAGAAAATGCACTTAGGGTTCTTTTTTGTAATAATTTTGAATCAAAGAAATGAATTCTTCTTTCATTGATTCAATGTTGAACACTTCACAAATTTTTACTTTGACACATGTTGATATGGTCACCAAAAATATTGAAGTTGCCAGATATTAACAAAAAATAGTAACACTTAGCATAGAAGAAAAAGAAAGAACACAAAGCTGAAATCAAAAGTGTCATAATGAGAGTTGCTGTAGATTTTTGTTCCTAATGACTGTAACTTAACTAAATTGAGATGTAAGGCGGATTTCTTCTACAGACTTTTTAATGTTGACAAATTAGGCCTACTGGGGTATTAAAGAGTTAAGTCACCTTTGTGACAATTGTATAAGAGTTATCCCCCTTTTTTAACAACTTCTCAGTGGATTTCTGGCCATGCATACTCTGTTTCTCCATCCCTTCCCAGAAACAGTTAAAGGTTTTGACAAAGTATACCTATATAGCATGGCTTTCAACTTTAAAATATCTTGTCCTTGCCTTTATGAGGTAATGAGCTATATACCACGCTTTATTTTTAGGTCACCTGAGACAAAGTCTCCAATGACCTTCATGTATTTTAATCGCCCTTTGTCTGTCCTTGTCTGTCTTCCAACCGTAAACAAGCTACATTTTCCACTTCTCCAAAACTGCCAAACCAAATTCAATGAACTTTGGCAGGAAGCTTTCATGATCAAAGGTCAACCAAAATTGTGAATTATATGCCCCCCTCCCCAGCTTGATGGTATGTACATGTTTGGCCGGACCGACCCCCTTGGCTGATGGGTGGAGTCAAAAAGGGTCAAAGAAACTCAAATATTGCAAAACTCTCGTGACCATTAAGGACAACGGACCTTGTATATGATAGAAAAAGCAATGTGAATGGATTTCAGGCATGATAATTTTTATTGTAATGGCTGCATTCATGGTTGTGAAGTATTGGGTTTTGTTTAGAGATGGAAAAGACATTCATTATCCTGTTATTAGAGTAAAACCCAATATTACATGAATTAAAAGTGATTGTATCTCAGATATACCTCAAATGTGTCAAAAACTAAAGTATTGTTTAGTAATCAGTGATCACTGGACAGAAAATCACATTAATTTGGCATTTGGCCTTTAAGTCAAGGTCAACATTAGCATTCGGTGATAAAGGTATATTGAAGCTCTAAAAAAAATGTAATCAGTGATCACCTGGTCAATGCAAAACATTTAAAGTAAAAGTTTTACAATTGCATTTTAATTATGTAGTCTAATCCCTGTGATGGAGTTTTCATTCATGTTAAATCTGTAAAAAAAAAGGTGATTAAGTTTTTTATTTAATACATGCATACATTGTTAATTTGAATTACTGTAAAAGTACTTTTGGTTGAATTTTGAACATTCCATTTAGAAGTGTATATAACAGTATAAAACAGAAAAGCATTCCTGCTGAGTATCCAGAAAATCCAAGACTCCACCTCCCAAGTCCATATTTATGTATGATAGTATCCATTTACAGGTGAAATACCTCTGCAAATTGTATGTCTATCATGCTACATATACACCTGTGGGTGTACATTCAAACAAAGAGGAATTAAAATATCTGTACACATCCCTTGCTCTGAGTGAATTTGGTTCCTGCAGTCTATATAACCCTCTTGGTTGTGAAAAATAACAGTTCGGGTAAATATGTTTTATTACTTTGCAGTCAAATTCAACCATACTCAATATTTGTTCGATGTACCTCTTCTTACACACCAATGATTAGCAGATGTCAGCCATTTCTAACACATTTTGTTTATAATAACTCTTTTTCTGTAGACAAGGTAATATATTGCAGATAATCCTACTATTCAAATTAACATATGTCAAAACAATTTTAATTCTGTTACTGGGATGAATATGTTAGATTTTGAAATAGCTATTCGAAAAAATGCGCAGGTTATTTTGGCCCTAATTTGTGATTTTTTTTTTTTTTTTTTTTTTTAGTTTTTTTTTAGGTGGTTACCATGGTTTTCACAGGTCTGAAAAACAACAGAGAACAATAAGTTTACTAATTTTTAACAACTGTATTATAATTGAAAATATTGTACAGATTACAATACTTTTGTATAGTTAATATTACAGGAATTTCCGGTTGTTACATATATTTAAAACACACGTGCCTTATTTTTTTAATTTTACTGATTACTGCTGGGTAACAATCTCCTCACAATTTCACTGTACTTCTAGTATTCCATCGAAGGGAAATTTCATACAAAGATTATTTTAACCGATACCCATGTCTAAAACGAAGTTCATGCCTTTTCCATTACCATAACTGTCTAGAATGCTGTGAACTGTGGTAGTGGTATCCATCTTTCCATGTAAACAATGAACTTTTTGTACCTTTCACCAAAGAGTTCCAACAGGGGAGATAGCTCGTTCCTGTCAATAGCTTAGATTTAATAGTAGTAATACAAAATCCTCTTTTTTACAATCTACAACCTTGATGAAGCTAATGATTATAAATTATATTTTCTGTACTTAATTGTGCATTATAATCAAAAGAAAAATTGGCTGGCAAATGATTTAGAAAAAAAATAGGGATAATTTTATCACCTGATATCCCTGTTTATATAGGTAGTATATGGGACAATTTCTATTATACAGGCTAAAAGTCTCGATAGATGTTATACTTTTCAGTCAAAAATTATTATATGATATGCACTAAGTAACCATAAACTTAAAATGTAAAAAAATGTAACACCAGAAATTTATAATAAATTAATTTCTTTAAATATTGTAATATCCCGCTGAGTCTGATTGGGTTTTTAAAGTCTTGCATGATATTACATTTAGACCAACATATGTAAATTTGAAGCAATTTGATAATTTTGACACTTTCCATATTTTGACAAAAAATGCTCGATGCTTGCTGACATCCACTCTTAAATCACATTAAATGAGTACCACTTGTCAGACAGGGCATTTATTTCTATGTCTCCCTCTCCCATGATCATTACACGAAAGACGAGTATGTCCTTTTCATTTAGTTGGTAGTCATTGTCAATGAAAATTCCCTATTGATTTCAAAACCGATTCAATTTGAATCATGTTAACTTCATTATCTAGCAAACGTTTTTGATGGCTTTAGATATTTTGCTTAATTCAGAACGTCAATGAAAATTGTATAGGAATTTTTGAGTCAATTGGGAACAATTTGAAATTCACTAGGAGATTATCATCTACATACCAAATACTATACCAAAAAATGAAATGGGCACATTACATTGATATAGACTGTACAAAAGACATACAGACTATGTCATCTATATGATATTTATTATAAAATATATTATACAATAAAGGTGAAGTGGCATCGATTAAGATGAATATGCTACACCACTAGTTTCACTATGAATTTTGGAAATAATATGTTATATTTTGTGCATTGTTATCGAGAACTAACGCACATAATCAGCACTAATATTAGAAGGCTGACTAAGTCTTCCTCATGAACCTATGCATGTTGTAAACAGTCTATATCTGATATCCACTTCATGCCAAAATATTACAAATCGGCTGATAACATCACAAAGCTCATTGTGTAGGTATAGACATTTAATATGAATACAACAAACGGAATGTATGGCACATTTGAAATATGTTAGGAAGAACCAACTCATATATGTATATGTATATATAGAGAGAGAGACTTTTATATTCCTTACCGTAGATCTGTCTGGTGCAGTGTCAGTTTCAGATAAAAAAGAATTAAGAATTATATCACCTCTTCGTCGCTGATACTAGACCTACTCCTCTGAACCTCCTCTGTTTCATCGGATGCATTCATAAAAGGAAGGTTTGATTCTATTTTCATCTTAGCAAAGTCCTGGCGTCAAAGTACGTTATAATCATTCATTTGCCTTTCACTCAAAACATGTTTTCAGTTTGGATTTTAGCATAAAATCTATTCTAAATGACTTTTTTTTTTAAATATTTATTAGCTTACCTAGTCAAAAAGAGCTAAGATCGAAAATGGGAATTATGCGACGGTAACTTATAGATGTATTACCCTTGTACTGATATCATGATTGGATCCTGTTAGAACTTCAGCCTAGTTTGATAAAAATATGTAAGCAGCCATATCTTTATAGTTTCCAGATATGAAAAAAAAAAGTTCATTCAATACATATCCATATATGCGTATAAATGAAATAACTTTAATTTGTAAGTGATAAAAAAGAGAGCATATATGTTTATGTATACGTGTTTGTTCTTTCATTTCATTAGTCAAACGCTTTACACGAAATTATCCAATTAGCTAACACTACCATTTGTAATAGCCCTTAGATTTAGCTAGTGATTTACTGTACAATTAAACGTGTAGATAAACTGGGCAATATCATTATTTTGGTTGTTCAACCGGATGTTGTCTTACGCATGCGTTATTTCAGTTTCAGCAACGTAAGATAGAAGAGGCTTATTGTGTTATAACACACCAAAACCAAATCTTTTATTTTTTTTTTTTTTGTATTTTTGCATAAAATCTATGTTAAATGACTTTAAAAATGTTGATCGCGTCACGTCGCTTTTGTCTCTGTTTACTTTAGCAAATATCCGTCCACTCCGTCCTAACGCTACGTCTACCGAAACCTGCGTATAAAAAGAACTTTCCTTTGCTTCCATTAATATCATATTATTTCAATCTCACAAAAAAAATCTATTTTTTCTGAAAATTGAGTGCACGACAATAAATCCAAGCATTTTGGGAAAATAACTGCTGACCTTACAATCAAACATATAATTATACTAAACTACCTGATAAATTAATATATTTCATAAAGAAATGGACACGGATTTTATTTAGACTGGTAAGGCTGCACAGTGGTAGCATATGCGTCCACTTGTATTTCACCTAGGGGCCGGGGTTCCATTCCCCGATATGAAGATTAAAGGTATGGGGTCAGTTACCGGATCATGTGGGTTTCCTCCAGGTATTCTGGTTTCCTCCAACAGTATGACCGGTAAAACTTGTTCCGTAATTGTTTTGTGATAAATAAAGTTCTTATTTATTGATAACGGGAACATCAATGCTACAACTTTTTCGTCAGAAGCGACGTTGTACATACCTTTACAATCAGCATATTATAATATTTATATCTATATGATGTCATCATCTTGTATCATGGGTAAAAAGCAATTTTACAATTTTCTAGTCATTTCTCTCTGGAAACTAGACAATAACAGTTGTTAGAAATTCTACATTCTCGTTTCGTATGTGTTAGATAAAAAAAAAACACACAGCCAGTCGTTGATATGTAAATATGTATTTAATAATACATCAATTGTTCTTCGTCGTTAGGGTAAAAAAAATCTATATTCACGTCATGCAATATGTATTAATTAGACAGAACCCATTGTCTGTGTCCGAGACGCGCAAAAATGCTTAAGAATGGTTCACAAGACGAGAACACTTACGGTAAAATAAAAAAAAAAAACGAGGAAACTTTCGTGTTTTAAGAAAGGTTGGATTATGAGTGATTTTTTTGTTTTCATTGCAGCATCCCAGCTCATTTAGTAGATTTTGATATGAAACATACCGATAACAGTGATATCGGATGTAGCTTTTATTTCACGTATTTGTTCACAAAAGCTGACAGGGCATTGCAGGTCTGTTGTCCCAACAAGTCCTATTGTTACATAAATACTTACAAATAAAATCAGTAATTGGAATGTTGGATCTGTGTTAGTTGTCGTCATAACTTCGTCGATCAATTGCTAGCATTCGAGAGGAACCAAAACAACTCACATACATTTTATAGTGCTAGCACAATCCAAACGCTGATGGTATGTATTAAACTTGCCTACAAAAATAACAAAAACAGAGTAGAGTGTTATATCATTGATCATATGCAAATGCATGTCCCTGTATTATTAATCTACCGTTAATTATGTGTGACAAGTATAGCAATTTTATTATTCGAGAAACAAAGCTGATCCGGTACTTAATAAAAGTATACAAGATATTTGATGTTATATCTTATATGCTGCCCCCTAGGAGATATATCATATATCATATAAGATATACTTTCAGATGAGGTATCTGATTGAGTCTATGATATACCTGATTGTGAAAGTTGGAAGATGTGTCTTTTATATAACTTTTGATATATATTTGTGCGAGATATCTGATATAACATATCGCATAATACAAATAAAATATGTTATATATTGTATTTATAAGATGTTTTAAAACGAACGAGATGTAATTTTGAGGTAGGAAACCCTCCCCGCAATACTCGAAGCTCGTCTCTTCCATTCTTCCATCTACTATTAAACCTTTAGAATGAACGTGTTAGAATGAACGTTTTGTTGTTAGTGTCGCGGAAATTTTGAAGAGATCTGATAAAATTTCGGTTCTTGGGTAGGAAGTTTTAAAAAAGTGTTATGATTTGTTAAGATATGTGATGTGGACACTAGGGTCATTAATTTTGCTAACAGTTCGATGTTTTATTTTCAATTCCTATTTTGATATCACAAATGAAATATTAGGAAAACAGAAGGGATGCTATGATTAAACAATTATCTAAAAACAAAACTTTAATTGATATCGCGGATTACGGATTATGAAATAACGATAGGTAATTGATGATGTGCGAATCCTCAGAATGCAACATTTTTGCCATATTATATTTTTTTAAGAAATGTGTTAAACTAAGAGCATATTTCAACGGAATAACAAATTGTTCAGATTGGATAATTCATATAGTATACTGTTATAGTACATTTTTAAAATTAAGGTTGATACCTATGCATTCATGGAATATCTGTAAAATCTATCCCACTCTGAAGCTTCGTCGAGTTTTTTTTTTTTTTTTTTTTTTTGTGTGGTAGGTTTTTTCCGGGCGGCAGAAATTGCTGTTTTCTTGACGTTTAATATTGAAAGTGGGAACATAACGTGTTGATCCATTTCCTCTGGAAATTGTGATATTTTTTTCGGGGTTGTTTTCACCAGATCATTACTTTTTTCTTTGCGATATAATAAAGACTTCTTGGACTCGTGTTTCCCAAATGAGAGACAGGGATTATCATTTCATAAGTCTTCGTAAACAATATTCCTGATTATTTCATGTTGAAAGGAGCTCGAGTAAAATTTGAGTTTTTCGTGTAGTTCCTATAGGTCTGCAGTGTGTAGGTATAGTGAAAAATGAAATGCTAAATTATATTGATGTATAAAAACTAATTTTATCTAACAGTTTTATTCGTCTGAATGCTGATACAAAAATGTAGGATTCCCCTGTTATGCTGACTTTGAAAGAACACAATTTCTGTATTAGTTTGTAGCCGTAAAAAAACCCACATTTAGTCATTTGTGAATATGCAAAGTTAGCGCCCCAGTTATCATTCCTAATTTTTATGGTTATTGAAAAATCATGTCTACTTTACTTTATTTATATATTAATGAATATAAAACGACATAAACAAATCCTTTCTCCTATTGTGCGCCCGTAAAAATTAGCCATACCCATATGATCAACAAGCATTTTAAACTATCCTTAATCTAGATCCGTGTTATAGATGTACATTGTATGTGCCTGGAGAGCTCCACAGTTTGCTCACACGGGGACACATACACATATGGCGCAGTCCTTCAACTTATCTGTACTGTTCGGCAGATACAATTGAACCACCACAATGCGACGCGTGCCAGGAGTGGAATGGATACTTAGAATTCTATAAATAACAGACACCTCATTTTCTGAGGATCATGATTTGTATTCTATAAATATGAAGAGCCTTTTATATTCCTTACGGTAGATCTTGCTGGTAAACATCTACAAGTACATCATATATGTCATTCTCTTTGATTACAACAAATCAGTGCATTCACAATTTGATATGTTTTAATAGTGTACCAGATACCAGAGAGATAAAAATCACGTAGTGGTAGAGAATTCTATAAATAACATACACATAATTTTCCGAAAATCATTATTTGTGTTCTATAAGCATATAGAATCTTTTACGCTCCTCCCCTTGGACTGTCTGACAATTATACATTAGAGTCATATAATCAAACATGTAACACTTACATATAGTAAATTACTTCCAGAACGAAATACAAAATTTCATATATGAATTTTTGATATTTACTTGTAACTGATTCTGTCGAGGTTTTTAACGGAAATGAGAAGCAAAATCAATGGAATGGATATTAAGAACTCTATCACCTCTTCGTCATTGTTGTCATGTGACATACTCTTCAGAACCTCCTCTGTATTATCGAATGTTGTTTATAACTGGAAGATTTCACATTATATTACCTTCCTAGACAATTATCTGAAATGATTACGTTATAATCATTAATTCATGACCATTTTCTCAAAAAATGTTTTCGCTTGTGATTTTTGAATGATATATATGTTTAATGAGATTCTTTAAAGCATTTATCGCGTCACGTCGCTCTTGTCTCTGTTTTCATAAACAACTAGTCCCACCTTCGAAACACGATGTCTTAACGAGCCTTCAAAGATAAAAGAGTTACAATATTTTTCATAGCCATGTGATACCTGTATGTGCATATTTTGTGTGATGAGATGTTTATCGTATCATATTTGGAGGAAATAAAGATTTATTTATTCATTCATTCTTTAAGGAAGGTGAAACAAATCACACATTCAGTAAATGCGACAATATATACATTTGTATGTTGTGGTGTTACTTTGATATATATATTATATATATAACTACAGTGCGTACACGTTACTTGATCGAATGGTCACATTGTTTTTGTTAGACAGACGGGTTTTTTTAAGTAGCTCAAAATAATCTAAAAAGCAATTATAGAGCGTTGCACCGAAGGACTCACGCTTGAAAGTTCAGAAAATAAAATCAAACCTTTTTTTTCTATCATTAATTATTATTTCTTAAGTAGAAGTAGCGAGGATAACATATGATTCTTAAAATCCATCAAATCCTAACGTATTCTGTAATGTTAATACGTTACCTATAGTAAGCCTTGTCCATTGCTTGATTACGGCAATTACATAAAAGACATTGAGCTTCCATGTGCGAGATAAAAAGCCCACATTCAGTCGTTGAAATGTAAATATGTATGTAATAATGCATCAATTATTCTTTGTTATAGGGGTAAAAAATATATATTCACGTATATATGTTAGTTAGACAGAACCCATTGTATGTTCCAGAGTTGTGCAAAAATGCATAAGAGTGTTTCCTAAAATGTGACGTATACAGTTATATAAAACGAAAAAGAAACTTGTTTTGCTTTACATAAGGTTCAATTTAAGTGATATTTGTGTTTTTATTGTAACACCCAGCTTATTTAGTAGATTTAAATATCAAACACATCGATAATGGTGATATCGGATAGAGCTTTCATTTTACGTATTTGTTTTCAAAAATCTGACAATGCATTGCAGGTCTGTAGTCAGAACAAGTCCTATTGTTACATAAATACAAACAATAAAGTCAGTAACTTGAATGTTGGATCTCTTTGAGATTTAACCGTATTTCATAATTTCGACGATGAAACACTGGTTATCAAGACGAACCAAGATAACAGAAAGTTTATAGTGCTAACATAATCCAAAAGCTGAAAATTTACTACAAAAAGTAACAAAAACATCGAAGTCACTGTAATATTAATCTTTCGTTAAATATTTGTTACCTATGTGAGTCAATTATAGCCATTTTTAACTATGGCAAGTCTAGTTGTCATTTATTAAGGGGGTAATGCTGATCAGGTTATGAAAAAAGTATATGTTCAGGATGGATTATAAGTGATATTTGTGTTTTTATTGCAGCACGCATGTGGGTTAATGCTGCATATATATTTAAAAAGAACTAAAATCGCTATGATTTTAGATAAATGCATTATTTGATAATTTCCTCGTCAGTTCTGTTTATTTCCTTGACCTGATTTTAATGTAAGGTGTCCAACGTCCTTATCGTGATGTTTTCATCGGTCCTCGTGATGTCGCGTGGTCACGTGACCGGCACGAATGACTACATTAACACTTGGTCGGTAAATATGGCCAGAGCACCCAAATAACGTGTTTTGCTGTACAAACAAATGTGATACAATTGTTCATCGTACTAAGAAACCGAAGAAAAGTGCTGTAAATTCTTCTATTTATCCATGTAGAGTTACATAACGGCGTTATAAACTGGTATTAATTGACAAAGTGCCGATTAATTGCCTACTCTTTTAATATTTTATTTTCGTAAGAATGTACAGCACTTTTCATTGTTGACGTACTATTACCTTCACGCCCTTGTCTGTTTCATAAGTATTACTATTGGTTAGTCGGGTGCTCTAAGGCGATTTATAGAGCAAGTGTTAATGTTCACGCTTAAGTATTGGAACTCTTCAGTGTTTTAAGTTATGGAAATCGGCATATATATAGAAACGAACAAACATTCATAGACGAATGCGATGGATCGTAATTAATTCAATGAATTATTTACAGATACTTTATAAAGACATAAGGTATAGTTAGAAGTTTTCGGTTATACAAACAAGTTTGTAGATTCGACACTGTGGTAAAACCACCGTCGTCTTCGTTGCCATGACAGTCGATCTAAGCCGCGATCACGAATGCACTGACATAGTGAAAGTTGAAGTCTTTTGCGCAACATGCCCTTTTTACTTAAAACTACATTCGCACATCATATTGATTGAGTTTGTTTTACTATACCTGATCAATTGAAATAAAAGAACACTAACAAAAATACTAAAAAACATAGAATGAAGCTTTCATGACAGGCAGTGCAGACACAACGCGGGCTCTGTAAACAATGTGACGTCATCGGAATGTACAAATTGCAATAATGTACAACAATGTATATTTTACATGAATACACTAATGAGCAAAGAAACGGAACGCAACATTAACCCACATGCGCATCCCAGCTCATTTAGTAGATTTGGACATCAAATATACCGATAACGGTGATATCGAATATAGCTTTTAGTTTTAGTATCTGTTCACAATAAGTAGACAGTTCATTGCAGTTTTGTAGTCACATAATTAGTGATGATTTGACATTGACCTTTGACCTAGTGACCTTGAACTATTGGACAATAGTTTTCAGCAAAACAAGCTCCAAGCAAACGCATACCTTAATCCAAGTGTAGTGCCGAAATTGGGTCAAAGTTTACAAATTCCAAAACGTTTATTATTCAATATTTTTTAAAAACAAATAATGTAATCTAAGCAATATATCATCACAATTAGTTTGGCTTGTTAACTTAGTCTATGACTATTTCCGTTTATACAGTACACCATTAAGAAAATTTGGTCTTTGTGGAATGCAAACAATATTATAAAAAAAAATTCCAAAAACATCAACTAGCGGTTTGAGGCAGGGAATCAAGGTTCAAAGTGTAATTTTGTGAAATCTTTAATAACCAAGTTGCCCAAGGTCATGGATTTAATGAAAAAAATCCTCAAGTAATGGGCTAAGTTTGTTTATATGAATGACATTACTCTTTGTCTAAGGTCACTAAAGTTGATTATGTTAAAACAATTAAGACCCGTTTCTAAATAACAAGGCTAATGGTATTTGGTCTTTAGTAAGTTGGTTTGATGGGATATAAAGTGTATGCAAAAGCATGTGAATCAAACATCAACGTCCGGTTTTAGGCAGCCCACTACTTGATGATTGTATTCCCTAAATACCATGACTATGATGAAGTTTGAATGTGTAGTGTTGCAAAACTTTTCAAAAATGGACAAAGGGATGCTTTTTCTACTAAAATGTATGTAAATGTTAGAACTCATTGAATTGCCCTCACCAGTCGAATACCATTTCTTAACTTGACTGTAAATATTCTACACCAGTTTTTATTCTTGAAAACATTTCGCCTCCGCAACGTTGCGACATAGACATTAAAGGTTTTACAACGTGAAAACACAATAACACAACACAGTAATAAACCTACTTACCCAATAGCGTATGTACACACATGAAAAGGTGACTGAGTCATGAAAACTGAAATAGATGATTTTATGGGAAAATGGGCTGAATGCCCATGTATATGTATCGTGAGTAGGGAAATCGTACCAAGTCCCTGTACTGGTGACAGATCGACGATAGCTTGCTGCTCCTATAACTATAGTTGATTATAACATGTCAACAACTCCTATTTATCGAAAATCAATGAAATAAAAAAACTACTGTATACAACTTATTCGAAATCATTAAACAGTTCATGTTCTGTCTATCGTTATGTTTTAGTAGTTCAGTCTCTGTGTTAACTTGTATGTTTCACGTGTAAAGTGTATCATAAAATTTTGATCTGTTGGGCCGCTCGGACCAGACTTGTTCATATTTGAAATGAGGATGGACTTGGTAATTTGAAATTGTTTCCGACGAGCCTCGTCAGAGACATGTCAGACATTATCATGACTTACACGAACTTATTACTATATCATATTATTGATATATTAATGCATTGATGACTTTTGTTGGCGCGCGAGAGGTCTATCTATGGGAGGAAACCGGATTACCATTAGAGAAGCCAACGTGATTGAGCAGGTAGCCCCATATGTTTTCACGTCCGAGCCAGAAATCGAACCCCAGACGCTAAGATGAAAAGATAGAGTGTAACCACAGTGCCAACCAATTCTAATAAACACTCGCTGCCCAATGGAATCATATTACAGTGGAACTTCGTTAACTCGAACTCGGATAACTCAAATACCCCGCTTAAATCGAAGTACCTCGCCGGTCCCGGCCGAATTCTCTCTTTATCTTAGTAAAAAAAACTCGGAAAATTCGAATTCGGATAACTCGAAAAACTCGGATAATACGAAGTAAAAATTTGGTCCCAACAATAAAAATCCTACTTGAAATGTTCGAATAACTCGAAGTATAATTTTCGTCGATCGGTGGCAGACGCCGACATTTTTTAAGAGCTAAATTCCGTTTGTAATACTGAACAAATCGGCACTACTAACCTACATGCCATTGTAAGTGTTTCATGAATTCATAAAAGAAATTGTCGGTTGAATCTTATAACAACAAGTCTTGGTGATAAAAAGTACTGCTTTACTTACATCAGGTAATTTCCCAAGGCGGTCGCCGATATCAGTACACACGATAGTCAACAACTCATCTACCCGTTCGCTCAAGCGGAACCAATCTCTGACACCGGTAGATCTACCCGGCTGATGTTTTTATAGGTGTAGAAATGACACAGTCACCGGCGCCTATTAAATCTTTAAACTGCTGAAACAATAGCGTAATTACTGCCGAGGTGTTCAGAGTACAACTGTAACGGTCAGTGCTGTCTATTAAATCGGATAAAACGCCAACTCAGTTACAGCAGAGACCTATATACTAGTATATAGGTCTCTGGTTACAGTAACATTTTATACGCACATGCGCAGCCCAACTTCCGGTGCTAATACACATGGAAATGGCGTGGTTATCAATAAAACGTAAGTAGGCCGATCAAACAGTATTTTATATATGTCCAATAAAAGGTAATGGTTCTGTTACGTTTTGTATGCAATCTGTGTTAAACTTAAACGGTTATTTGTTTTGACATTAATAACTTGTTATTTTGTCGAATTCCGTTTTATCGTTTACCTTTTGCAAACATGACTTGCACATCAGATCGTTATTGAAGTGACTAAGTGAAAGAAACTTTATCGTGACTGTATATCGGCAAAACTACACCAAATTACAAGTGACATAACGAAACATTACATATATATTTACATGTATTGACCAGTCTTCACACTAAACTGATGAGCGACATAGCGAAGTTATAATGATTATATAATGTTGACAAATATTGACCAAACTTTTCACCAAAAACGATAACTCGCTTAATTCGAACACTCGGATAACTCGAAGTTTTTCCGTGGTCCCGTCGACTTCGAGTTAACGAAGTTCCACTGTATGTGCTTTAAGTAGGTGTCGGAAACTGTTATGCAGGATGCATACATGCACTTTTTCTTTTCATTCGACCCACAGGCATCGCATAGTACGAGTTCCGAGTTCCTGTGCTTTGTACGTCAGCGCCCAGAACTGGAGTTACTGAAGCTATTAATATTCTCATGGCTCGTTTGGCCTTTTCGTTATGATTTCGACATTTTTCTTCACCTTTCACCATCAATAGTAATGTAATTGAACATATCCTAAGCAAACGGCAAAGCGACACGCCTGATTGTTGTCAAGGCTGATGCATATTTCGTGTAGATAAGCTGGCTGCCCTATATACAGGCAGTCGACATCACTTTACTGAATTAAACGGAAATTTGCTGGAGATCCTGAACGCTGGACCTAACACTCATGATTGTGAACAGAAATAAGCAATTATTTTGGTAAACGCCAATAACCTATATCGTCGCCTTCGATATCGCAAAATAGTGTAAATTACTGGAACTGACAATAATATTTTATGTTGAACGCTTTACTTACCAGCGCGTTCGCATGGACTCAAATCGGATAAAATTCAAGATTCTACATATGATTAGTTCATAACAGTAAATAATTTGTTCTATTTCTTTTTTTTAAAGGTGTCACACTTTTTAAAAAGATCTAATGTAAGAAATCAAGTATAAAGAATAATGTTTTTAATTTTATATAAAAAAAAATCATATGTAATGTGTTATATAATCGCAATGCATGTGTCTTTGTAGAATGAACATCGCAAATATTCCTGTGATTGGAAGTACTATCGGTGGTTCAGTTATTGGTGCATCATGGAAATTAACCTGCATGGAATTGGCAGAAGCAACTCCAAGTGTAACAGCTGTAGCATTGCCTGCAGTGGTAGCAGGCGCTGTTGTTGGTGGAGCTTGTTACGCTGGAACCAAGTTGTCGGTAAGTTAGGTTAGGTTCACTTATCAAATAAGATATAACTTGAATATTCACTTTTTCGAATAAATCATTAATGAATAACTAAATAATCTGGACAGCCTCAAGGAACAGTTTGCAAAATGGTGTCCTGAAGGAGGCATGCGGTAATGGTTTTAAGAATTATAGTGTTTTCGATATGAAACTTTATGCTGAGTGGCACAGTCTTTTTCTATTTCTAGCATATCGGCATCGATGAAATTGTGTCTTGGCTTGAATACATATTTATTTTTTGACATATTCATATGATATTACCATGTGCAAGTTAAAAAGCATTCAATTGAGATTAAAAAAAAACATCTGTACAGATTTCCAAAAATCGTTTCCGAGATATCCCCCAGTTATGGAAGAGTCGTATCTAAGGACGGTCAGACAATTGTTTTTGTTATGCAAGGATACGAACCGCTTTAAAAGCCCGTGCTTTTTATAGCAGCGGCGGCTTGGTTGTATCCACACATAACAATAACGATAAATGTCTGCCCGTCCTTAGATACGGCACTACCATAACTGAGGAATTTTTGGAAATATGTACATTTATTTTTTTTTTTATTTTTTTTTTTTATCGCAATTGGATGTTTTTTAACTTGCACGATCAGCTTAAAGAAAAACAAATTGTAAAGTTATAAAATGATTTAAAACAATTACAGAAAATAATAGAAATATAAATGATATAAATTCACTTGGAAAACAAAATGATGAACAGTATGTGTAAAAATCATTAGGATATCAAATTCGATCCGGTGCAAAATGGATTGAGCAAAGAGAAAAAAGTACTTAATGTTATTTGTCTTTGGAAAAGTGTAGACAACTTATAAAATCAATAACTAGGTTTTACAACGATGAAGGTTAGATAATAAAAAAAACCAAGATGATCTATTAAAGCACCAAAACCAATTCTATAAAGAAATTAATTTTATCCCATAACCACGCTTGTTTCACAACTGATATGGTACGTGATAAAAATCGTAGCAATGTGTTATTGTTTTTGTTTACACACCGCAGTGTGTAACCACTTTCTAAGCCTCCGATTGGTCATTTGTGACCTCCAACAAATCTGATTGGCTAACCTCTGGCCTTTGACCACAGACTATTTTTACTACTCTCACTTATCTTCTCTTTTCTTTGCCGTTTGTCTTCAAAAGATCAGCATGGACACGTTTTGTTGATTTTTTGGTGCTCAACATTAGCATATTAAACTGGATGAGAGAGGTCCCCGGGTGTCCTCATGGAAATGTCGATTAATCTAGGTTTTAAGTCCTACGAAATATCATTTGATAAAATAGACGACGGAGGCGAGATATTGCATCGATTAAAGGCCTACAAGTAGCGAATTAAAACTGACCCCCGCCCCCTAGATATGCAGCGGATCCTGATAGCAATGAATGAATTATCAAAACAATGAACAAATGTAATACAAAATGGTTAAATCGCTGTCTCTAAATCGTAGTCATTTGAATGAAACGGTCGCATCATCTAATGTAACTGTTAGGTAGCTTCCCTTTTAGTTGGGTGTCATTCGGTACGGAACAAAAAGTTTTCTTATCATTCCACAAACCTTTATTACGAATATATTTATCCCAAACACAAAGATTTAAAAATCATCTTTGAACATTTGTCTCATGTCAGTAAACTGACGAGATTTCGTGTAAACACACTGACAAACGTAAACTAGACTACATAACTGTTAGGCTTGCTCAACACTCAAGCTCGGTTTCCGAAATATTTGTTGAAATGTACGATGTCTTGAATGAATAAATCTCCGAATGAACATTTAACATCACAATAACCAGTAATAGCATACCTACGAAATCCAGGAAATGACCGATAATTGAATCCAATATTCATCGGTGACGTTCAACTTCGCGATATCGATGACGGTGTCGTCTTCGAATATTTCGAGCGGAGTTATTTAAACAAGTTACCTATTAATAAATTACACAGATACAAGGACTTTCAAACTTATATTTCGTTTTGAAAAATGATATCATTTACAAATATAGTACAGAAGATATGAGTCGTGCATCTAAAATAGATGATAAGCTTTCGTTCATAACGAACTATATTTTGTCCCGTAGTGATTTGGTTCACGGAATTTAGTTGATACGTTATTAATGAACTAACTCGAGTTGGATAAAAATGATAAACAATCTCCACTCGTTGGGGAACCTCTATATTCACATCATTCAGGTTAAGATGAAATTAATCAATGTACAGGATCTATACAATTTGAATCAATTTTAATGTATGAAGTCGGTAGTAAAGGTGAAGGCCTGAACTGAAAACGAACGTATTCACGCTAAACATATAATGGAATTTAACAAATCGCCGGGCTCAGATGGATTAACAATAGTTTTAAATGAAATTCTGGCCTTACCTCTTTATCAAATTCTTTATAGGAAGGGCATGAACAAGGTAAGCTATCAGACTCGCAAAGAGTTGGTATATTACATGTATCATTCATGTTTAAAAAATGATCACTGTGACCAATTGGCCACCAAACATGGATTCATCCATGGAAGAAACATTAGCTACAACATTCGACTCAAACAAGACATTATTGATTGATTTGAAAAAAATGAAATAAGTGTTTTTTTTTAGACTTTTCAAAAGCTTCTGACTCGATATAATGGGATTTCATGCTGTGAACATTAACAAAATTTGTATTTTAAAAAGTGGATATAAAAATTGTCAGGACTAAAATTACATAGACATTAGTACAAGGACTTAGACTAGGAAATAACAAAATATGCATAGACGATCATTATAAAGAAATTGACTGGACATCAGATAGAATCAAAGCTCTTGGAATATACTTTTGTTTAGACACTGTTAAAGCATTAGAAAAGAAATGGGAATATAAAATAAAAAAAGAAAAAAAGTACAAGCTTTACAGAAACGGAAGGTTAATTGTGCGGATACAGTTTACCAAATCACTTCTCATACTGCAAATAGCCTATATGATTTCACTGCCTGTTCCAAAAATGTGATAAATAAAGTAGAGAAAATAATATTTGAATTGATACGGGATTGCAAAGCAGAAAAAGAAAAACTGCATGCCGAAACTATTGTGATGGACGACTAAATTATCCTGACCTAAGAGAACATATTTTGACAGTATTTGCTGGTTTGGTAAATAAAAAAAAATAATCCAAGAGCCATTAGAAAATTATACTATAACATTATATGAATAAGTTTGGTGAAAATTTGCTGATTTTATTCATAATTATAAATGTTTTAAAAACTAGCGAGTATTTTCAGATTTACCACTCTTTTATCAGGACATAATTAAAGCCTGGTTATGTATATGGCGGGGGCAAACAAAGAATCGGATTAGTATAACATAAAGCAGAAAACAAAACAATGGGGAAATTACCTCATAAAATATAAAAACGAGGTTTTGATATTCAAGAATTGGACAACATTAATATTATAACTACTAGATCAGCAAGGAAAAAATAGTGAAACTGTTATCTTGAATAAATTAAGAGAAAAATATAACTGGATGTCACAACTTGCCAATTGAAAGATATCCATACCAAAAAAAAGTAAGTAGATAAACTTAAAGATTCTGACATCAAAATACAATACAAAAGGATAAAATAAAAAAAAAACTTAAGTTAAATTACATTATACATCTATAACCGTATGCATTAAAAGCTGACAAATGATATAATTTACACAAATTTTATAGCGAAAAACTCTTATTAAACCAGTTGCATACATTGCATGGCACAATGCATTCAATAATCTATCTGACAATGACCTGAACCAAAACATTAAGAATACATTAACTTCTATATTTGAAAATACAGGGGATAATAAAGTCAAAATGTTTCGATGGAAACTGATACAAAAAATCCTTACCAATAATTATATATCATATAAATGGAAGATAAAAAATACCGTCTTGTGCCAAATATGCAGAAAGGAGGAACATTACGAACACTTTTGCACAAAATGCAGGTACATAAAACGTTTCTAACTCCAATAAATGAATGTTTCAAGCCTCTAGGTTAACACAGAAATATGATGAATTTAGAGAATATAGTATTGGGATACAAAATACATTATGTGAAATATAATCCATATATCCATATATATCATCCAATTTTTATTATAATATATTAGATATGCAATATACAAGAGCTACTACATCAGTGAACAAAACATCCTAACGAATGAACTAAAGATGGTAATCAAGATAAGAAAATACAAAAAAATACCTTGTCCACATGAATTGCACATGGCAGGCCTTCTTTAAGAATTCTTCCGGATACACATTATAATTAGCATTTCACATTCAAAATATGATTCCAGAATATTTCACTAAATTCCTTCTTGAGAAAATCCGAGGTTTCCCCATGTTAACCATATCAATAATTTGCAATTGGTGTCACTTAAAACGTATATTTTACTTATAAATAAAACTCCCATATCTAATTGCATCCACAGACACGCGTTTTTACGGTGTTGTTATCAATAATTGTTTCAAACTTTCCTACACAATTTCTGTACTACCGACGTTTGTTGATATGACGGACTATGCCTTAATTGTGCACATTTACATCAATTTTACAATAATGTATTCTGTAATTTTGTTATCTAGGTACTTTGTCATAAATTCCAAACGTATATACGAGTTAATATTATGCATGGCAATTTCGACTTACTGTTAGAATAAATATTAGAAACTTAACGTTATTCTTTAAACTGAGGCAGTTTCCTGCACGTGCGTTGAAGTCCACATGCACACGCCTGGTATTTTACTTCAAGAACTTATGGAATAACCACCCCTGTTTGAGGTTAAACTATACTATTTACCTTTAAATTTCTCTTCAAAAATCACATACCGTATACATTTATAATTGAATCATACATTTGCAGAGTGTTTAATTGGTGTAGGTGGGTGAATACATAGATGGGTATGAACGAAGTATGGCGAATGATATCCCTCTTGTGAGAACCTCTTGTGAGAGGACAACTGTATATCTGTTTTGGTTTTGAAAAAAATCATATTTATCTTGAATAAATTAAGAGAAAAATATAACTGGATATCACAACTTGCCATTTGAAAGATATCCATACCAAAAAAAAAAGTAAGTAGATAAACTTAAAGATTCTGTCATCAAAATACAATACAAAAGGATAAAATATATAAAAAAAACTTAAGTTAAATTACATTATACATCTATAACCGTATGTATTAAAAGCTGATAAATGATATAATTTACACAAATTTTATAGCGAAAAAACTCTTATTAAACCAGTTGCATACATTGCATGGCACAATGCATTCAATAATCTATCTGACAATGACCTGAACCAAAACATTAAGAATACATTAACTTCTATATTTGAAAATACAGGGAATAATAAAGTCAAAATGTTTCGATGGAAACTGATACAAAAAATCCTTACCAATAATCATATATTATATAAATGGAAGATAAAAATACCCTCTTGTGCCAAATATACAGAAAGGAGGAACATTACGAACACTTTTGCACAAAATGCAGGTACATAAAACGTTTCTAACTCCAATAAATGAAAGTTTCAAGGCTCTAGGTTAACACAGAAATATGATGAATTTAGAGAATGATACATTATGTGAAATATAATTCATATATCCATATATATTAACCAATTTTTATTATAATATATTAGATATGCAATATACAAGAGCTACTACATCAGGGAACAAAACATTCTAACGAATGAACTAAAGATGGTAATCAAGATAAGAAAATACAAAAAATTACCTTGTCCACATGAATTGCACATGGCAGGCCTTCCTTAGGAATTCTTCCGGGTACACATTAGCGTTTCACATTCAAAATATGATTCCAGAATATTTCACTAAATTCCTTCTTGAGAAAATCCGAGGTTTCCCCATGTTAACCATATCAATAATTTGCAATTGGTGTCACTTAAAACGTATATTTTACTTATAAATAAAACCCCCATATCTAATTGCATCCACAGACACGCGTTTTTACGGTGTTGTTATCAATAATTGTTTCAAACTTTCCTACACAATTTCTGTACTACCGACGTTTGTTGATATGACGGACTATGCCTTAATTGTGCACATTTACATCAATTTTACAATAATGTATTTAGTAATTTTGTTATCTAGGTACTTTGTCATAAATTCCAAACGTATATACGAGTTAATATTATGCATGGCAATTTCGACTTACTGTTAGAATAAATATTAGAAACTTAACGTTATTCTTTAAACTGAGGCAGTTTCCTGCACGTGCGTTGAAGTCCACATGCACACGCCTGGTATTTTACTTCAAGAACTTATGGAATAACCACCCCTGTTTGAGGTTAAACTATACTATTTACCTTTAAATTTCTCTTCAAAAATCACATACCGTATACATTTATAATTGAATCATACATTTGCAGAGTGTTTAATTGGTGTAGGTGGGTGAATACATAGATGGATATGAACGAAGTATGGCGAATGATATCCCTCTTGTGAGAACCTCTTGTGAGAGGACAACTGTATATCTGTTTCGGTTTTGAAAAAAATCATATTTATCTTGAATAAATTAAGAGAAAAATATAACTGGATATCACAACTTGCCATTTGAAAGATATCCATACCAAAAAAAAAAGTAAGTAGATAAACTTAAAGATTCTGACATCAAAATACAATACAAAAGGATAAAATATATAAAAAAAACTTAAGTTAAATTACATTATACATCTATAACCGTATGTATTAAAAGCTGATAAATGATATAATTTACACAAATTTTATAGCGAAAAAACTCTTATTAAACCAGTTGCATACATTGCATGGCACAATGCATTCAATAATCTATCTGACAATGACCTGAACCAAAACATTAAGAATACATTAACTTCTATATTTGAAAATACAGGGGATAATAAAGTCAAAATGTTTCGATGGAAACTGATACAAAAAATCCTTACCAATAATCATATATTATATAAATGGAAGATAAAAATACCCTCTTGTGCCAAATATACAGAAAGGAGGAACATTACGAACACTTTTGCACAAAATGCAGGTACATAAAACGTTTCTAACTCCAATAAATGAAAGTTTCAAGGCTCTAGGTTAACACAGAAATATGATGAATTTAGAGAATGATACATTATGTGAAATATAATCCATATATCCATATATATTATCCAATTTTTATTATAATATATTAGATATGCAATATACAAGAGCTACTACATCAGGGAACAAAACATTCTAACGAATGAACTAAAGATGGTAATCAAGATAAGAAAATACAAAAAATTACCTTGTCCACATGAATTGCACATGGCAGGCCTTCCTTAGGAATTCTTCCGGGTACACATTAGCGTTTCACATTCAAAATATGATTCCAGAATATTTCACTAAATTCCTTCTTGAGAAAATCCGAGGTTTCCCCATGTTAACCATATCAATAATTTGCAATTGGTGTCACTTAAAACGTATATTTTACTTATAAATAAAACCCCCATATCTAATTGCATCCACAGACACGCGTTTTTACGGTGTTGTTATCAATAATTGTTTCAAACTTTCCTACACAATTTCTGTACTACCGACGTTTGTTGATATGACGGACTATGCCTTAATTGTGCACATTTACATCAATTTTACAATAATGTATTCTGTAATTTTGTTATCTAGGTACTTTGTCATAAATTCCAAACGTATATACGAGTTAATATTATGCATGGCAATTTCGACTTACTGTTAGAATAAATATTAGAAACTTAACGTTATTCTTTAAACTGAGGCAGTTTCCTGCACGTGCGTTGAAGTCCACATGTACACGCTTGGTTTTCTACTTCAAGAACTTATGGAATAACCACCCCTGTTTGAGGTTAAACTATACTATTTACCTTTAAATTTCTCTTCACAAATCACATACCGTATACATTTATAATTGAATCATATATTTGCAGAGTGTTTAATTGGTGTAGGCGGTTGAATACATAGATGGGTATGAACGAAGTATGGCGAATGATATCCCTCTTGTGAGAACCAACCTCTTGTGAGAGGACAACTGTATATCTGTTTTGGTTTTGAAAAAAAATCATATTAATTGACCCAAATGTCGCAATAATTTCCGAAATAGGATCTTTTTAACTTGGTTTCCCTTTTTTCTTTTCTGTACATATTTTAGTTGTGATATTTTAGCTTTTTGCGCAGTAGAAGCATGGCGATAAATTATTATTGTGCTTATTACACTTTCTATATATCTTGTTATATCAATGTAATATCAATGTGCCTATTCATCATTTCGCTAATCTGTTAAAATGTGGAAATTGAGGAAAATTTGAGTCCGCAAAAATTAACACATTAACAGTAATGTAATTAAATACATTTGTCGCATAATTCCAGACCTACCATCACGACTAAGTATAATTGTTAGGGTTGGTAAAGTGTTACTGATAAACGGACTGACAAACGACCATGAGTTCGGTCCTCGGGGACTTTGGATCATAGAGCTTTTAACTTGTACAGCATGTCATTACTTGGTACTGATATGAGATACATTTTAAAGCAAGTCATTTAAATTACATTATGTATGTGTATGATTTCTCTGACTGAACTTGGCTGTTCAAATATTCTGTACATTCTTGCGCAGGCTGTACACGGTCTATGGATAGTCTCCAATACACATACTATATACACAACATGTTTTAATTACCAGCCAGTATCAATTAATAGCAATTCCTATTTTAGTTGCTTTTTCCATACCTGTGATAGTCTAAGCGCATTGGTTTCCTGAAAAATCATGAGCATGATAACTTGATGCATTACAGCGTTATGATATCTAAGGATAGTGAACGGCATTCTGGCATGTAAGGAGTTTCAGCGGTACTGTAGCTAAAGCTGCAGCATCCTTTGCAGAGACGCCTAGCTAAAGAAACATCGCGAAAATCATTTTCGGAAATTAAACGGGTGAGGAGAACGAAACAATTTTCGACAACGCGGCAGATCTTCTTTAAGCAGCACTCTGCACGTGCAAACCATGACTTCAGCAATAGCATATCGTGGCATATTTCTGTCATGTTAGGTCGCCTTAAGGTTACACGACTTGCCGAGGTAATTATATTATAGATAGGTTAAAATGAAATCATATTAACTATTTATGCTTTGTTTTTATACATGTTTATGTAATACATGTAGGCGTTTACTTGTTCTCTTCTCCACCCCCTCTAGTTCTGTTTGCGGTGTGACTGGTGTGACAAATTCAACAAATTGACAACTTTCAATTATGAATTTCATTTCACAACCATATAAAAGGCTTCACGAAATCGGCTAGAGACAGATGACCTTTTCTCTACTTAAGTGAAATAAGTCCGAGATCCGTGATAATTTACTCCGCCGGTCGTGATAAGTTATCGTGTTAACCGTAAATAGACCTTAAATAACACGATGACAGAAATATTCAATAATACAACTGCATGAGTTCGAAATGATTGCTGATGGCAAAACAAAAGATCTAGTGACGCAATGAACGCAAGTAAAAAGTAGTTCGCTTACAAAATCTCAAAGAATAAAAGGTTATATACCACTAGTAGTATATCGATTTTATTCTGACCGTTAGCACGTTAAACAGTGGTCCGAAATTATTGTATAGAATAGATATAGTACCTATTTTTGTGATATTATGTCTTTTTAGAAATTTTGGTGAATTGAGAGCATATATACTCTCACCAAGTAACTTATATTATGAAACAACAATCCATAGAATGAAGTTTTATGATATATCTTAAAAAAAACTACAACAAAAAACATTTTTATGCGTTTTTTGAAACATTTGAAAAAGCCTTGATCTCCATGAACTTCATCGGTATGGGCTATTTTTTGTAATGAATGCCATAGTCCATGCCAAATAAATAATCTGCATTAAATTGTAAAAACATATTGTTTCTTATCTGCTGAAACTAACGATCTAGAGAGCGACCGTACTACGTAGGAAGCTGTTGAACTGTTTTATACACCGCTGTGATTATAAACGTATTCAAAGTTCAAAAGTAGTGCTACACCTAATCGGAAACTGGGCAGATGATCCTGAAACGCAGATTACGGTACAGATAACTGACACATGTCGTTACATCTTTCGATTTATTTATAGGTGCTGTACTGTAGCCAAATCACCGACCAATGCAGGACTAAATTATTTGAGCTCCATGGCGAATAAGCTGTTCCTTCCTTTTTTTTTACAAATATTCCCAATAGGTTCAGGATGTGATTTCTTTTCAAAAAATGAAAGAAAAAAGAAAGAATTTTTTTTCGTTAATTTTAAGTCCTTGCGCACAGCAAAATATTGAAAAAAATATGTAATCTACAGTAAATTACCACTTCCTATGTGTAGCGTCCTTAATTAACCATAGCTGATTGGACGTTGAACAACACCAAACCAGCAAATCTTCTGTGTATCTGACACTAGTTACAAACAAATTCTATCATTTGAGTCTATAGATGCACATTCCGACGGCCGTATACACTTATGTCATGCTTATGTCAACAGCATCAATTTAGAAAAAAAACATTGATTTTGTATGGATCAAATATTATTATATCATAGATCGATCACTCAGCCATTGCCTCTTGGGTATTGATTAAGTTAAGTAAAGTTTATTTTCCGATACAGGATCAAACAAGACCCTCTTCATCGGTCTCAAAAACGTGAAATTTAAATATTTGAAATATAGATAATTATGACATTACTTGTATTATCAATATATCTCAGATTTATATTTGGTTCTCACAGTGCTTATCCAGTCTATTTTTAAATGTGTTTACATTTGGCGCTAAAACTACATTTTCAGGAAGATTGTTCCATGTGTTTACAATGCGCAAGGCGAAGAAATTCTTGCGAACATCTATTATAGACTGTTGTGGAAACAATTTCAACATGTGAACTCTTATTCCCTGTCTTTGTGAGTGGTCACTCCACATCTTGACAAAATCAGTTGCACACTTATCGTAAATACTGTGTGTTATCTTGTGTACTTCAATCATGTCGCCTCATTGTCTTCTGTAGCTAATTATAAGAGTTGGCAATTTGAGCTTCTTTAGTCGATCCGGATATGATGACTCACGAAATCCAGATATCTGATTCGTAGCCCTCCTTTTGCACTGCCTCAATCATATCGATATGTTTAAGTTTGAAGGGATGCCATACAGTATTTGCATATTCAAGATGAACTCGTACTAGCGTTTTGTATAACAGTGAAAATTATGTTCGTTTAGAAATTGTAAAGATCGCCTCATGACTGCAAACATAGAGCTTGCTTTCTCTCACATCTCGCCATGTTGGATAGAGTTTGCCCATGTGAGATAGCTATGTAAGATAAATCTATCTTACATAGCATTTCACGCGCGCGGAGTCATCTGCGTTCAAGGGGACAACTCTCACAACGTCGTCTGCTTGTGTTTACATCCGATAGGCCTTATCGTCGGTGTCGGTTTTGAAACGTTGGACTTAACTATAAAAATACATACATTCTTATATAAATATACATCATATCAGCAGTAAACCAATAGGGCTACACGGTTAAACGATTAGACATTTCATCTGAGTGAACATATAACTCCGTTACTGTAGACTAGGCCTACAGGCCTGTTGTAACAGTTACAGTACAGTACAGACTGACCTACCCGACAGATTTATCATTTGTCATTTAAAACATGTAAACACACACAATCACCTGGCAATGACAGGACGTAAAATAAAAGCCATAAAAAAATATAAAAAAGAAAATGTCAAACATCACAATCTATGAAATGGTTCCGTTTGCGTCAGCAGGGGGGCCTGGAATTTGTTTACTCTACTGTACTGTCAGTAACTGTTAGGCCTACTCAGTAACCTGTGTATTTGGAAGTTGGGAATTGGCTCTTAAATGAACGAACATTCGGTAAAAATGACACCCCTCGATGTTCATATAAAAATATCTATTTTAATTGTAACTCAGAATCAATATTTGTGTAGAGTAACCATGAAAACTAACTGTCATCCTAGCCTTTCAATATGATCATCGTTACCGACTGACCTACCTTCGTCATTCCATCAAGACAACCGGTTAAACACATACAATCCTATGTCACAGAAAAGATCGAATACTCGTATAGAGTCACTGTTCGCTGGTTCACACACGAAGTTGCCAAAATCACAGTGAATTTAAAATTACCAGCCACGAAACATCGCCGCGTCATGGCGATAGTGATCGACATCACTCTCAATATCCTTGAACTATGAATGGAATTTCCAATGACAGTCGTGACGTCATGCAGTGACGTAGTATTTTATAAAAAAAGATTGACTTGGCATTTAAAAGTACAGTGTGTTCTGTGAAATGATTAAATATGTCAAATCAAATTATATGTAAGGTTGGAAAACTCATTTCAGCGTTGGCTTTCAGTATTGTTGATAGAACTTCTTTTTCTCAGATGTTGACAATTTAATCACGGCCACGTAAAAGTCGGTCAAGTTACGGTTATTTTTATCGTTAAATTGTTCATTCGTTCATCACTTAACCACAACATGGATGCAATTTGTGTGCAAACTTAGTTTGCCAAAATAGGGTATGATCTTTCAGAATATCACAAGTATTTTTAGTAAAAACGTCAAATAAAGAAATTAAAAAAATGAAGAAAATGGATGGCTGAGGGACACTTTCGCCAGAAATTCGGTAATGATATGAGAGAAAAAAGACTCTTTCATTATGTGTGTATGTAGGATAGGTATATTCCACCCTCGGGATCACAAAATGTGGTAAAACTCTCGGCAAGCCTCGGGTTTCACCACATTTTGTGACCCCTCGGGTGGAATATCCCTATCCTACATATACACATATGAAAGAGTCTTATATTCTTTACTTGGCTACTAATTTGATTTTCAAATGCCAGAAATCTGTCTACCATTACTCTTATGTCCTTTTCCTTTTCCACTTCTTGTAAAGGTTGGCCATCTATGTGGTGTGATCTTTCTCCACATGGTCGGCCTATGTGCATAGATTTGCACTTTAAGGGATGAAATTTTAAGAGGCATTCATTACTCCAATTTGAACGTTTCTTCATATCTTCCTGTAGGATATCAACATCAGCTTTACAACGTATACTTTTGAAAACTTTGGTATCATTTGCGAAAAGGTATGCATCCGACTGTACTATATCAGGGAGATTGTTTATATCACAAACAATGTTGGTCCTAGTATTGATCCTTGGGGCACTCCAGATGTTACGTTTGTCCATTTTGAGTTTTCTCCGTTCAGCGATACCCGTTACTTCCTGTCGGAAATGAAACTGGCCGTCCAATTTGTGATTTCGCCATTTATTCCATTCGATGAAATTTTACTAAGAAGCCTTTTATGTGGAACGGTATCAAATACTTTTTGGAAGTCCATATAAAGACAGTCAATAGCAACTCCCATTATCTAGCAGCTTGGTCCATCCATCTAATACTTTGAGAAGTTGTAAACTAGTAGATCGCCCAGATACAAATCCGTACTGTTTCTTAGATAATAGAGAGTTTGCCATAATGTATTCAGTGATGTGACTTCTTAGAATTTTTTTCTAATATTTTACACACGATGGACGTTTAACTAACCGGTCTATAATTTCCAGACTCACACTTGTCACCTTTCTTAAAAATAGCGCTGATTTGTGTTTTTTCCAATCATCTGGTACAGGACTTTCTTTCAACGACAAATTGTACAATAGTGATTATGGGGCTGACATTGATTCTGCCGCTTCCTTTAGAAAGCGCGGATGTAATGAATCTATCCCCGGGGATTTGTTAACTTTCAGTTTCTGTTGTTCGTTTAACACAGTTTCACGGTTTATAGCTATTGGTTGCATTTGAATAGCAACTTCCTTGTCAGGAATTTTTGGTATTTCCAATTCATCGTCTGGTTCGGTTACAAATACGCTCTTAAAATACGATGCTAAAATATTTTCTTTTTCTCTGTCGTTTTGTTCTTTTCGCGACTGATTATTTCCTTGTTCGGAATAAAGATCTCCTATTTCGGTTTTGGTTTTTGTCTTTGAACGAATATATTTCCATATTGCTTTCGGGTTTTTTTAAGCCTATATTGATAGCTTGTTTTCGAATCCCCTTCTTATTTTTCGTGTTAATTTCCTCATTTTATTTCTTATTCGACAGTACTCTTTTCTAACATTTTCATCACCGTTGATAGCCTTCTTTCCGAGAGAGTGTTTCGTTTTGATAATGTCTCTTCTTTCTTTATCGGTCGGATATCCGTACACATTTTTGTTCTGTACCTTTGGGATAATTACTGGTACATGCTTGTTCTCGACTTCTATAATTTTACATTCCAACAGTAGTTTACATCATGGTTCCGAAAATGCTCTATCCAATCAAATTCTTCAAGTTCTCTATTAATTGCAATAAATGTTCATGTTCAAAACAAAATCAGTGTCGGGGAAATTGACACTAATGAAAAGATCACACAATATGCAATGTTATAGTATAAAATATTACATAATATCTATTATGTCTTCCTCATTTTAACCTGTGTATAGAATTTGTCAGAAGTGTCATACGCGTGACAAGTAATAAGGGCTTTAATGGTTATTTAAGGTCACACATCTCGATCAGTAACTTTGCCTCCTTCCGCTTCCAGTGTGAGGTAAAGCACCACAAACCAATGAGGCAGTTAGTACCGTTAAATGTCCTATGTCCCACATTGTGAAAATGTATGGAAGCTATCAATCCATGTGTTAAAAGTTTTTAGCATTGTTGATCTGACGAAGCTATTTCAAATACGCTTTACTTTCTTACGCATTGCAGTATGTTGATAAAGTCCATGGAAAAGCTTTGTGGTGTGATGATCTCCTTTAATAACAGTTCTATTTTCTTGTGTGATATTGAATGATGCGTGTTCGATGTTCATAATTTGTAAAGTTCCCGTTGTCAACCGGTTTTCATTTTGAGGACTTGACTTAACCCTGATATAACCTGTATTTGCACGGTGAGTCGTTAAGAAGCAAAAGACGCTTAACGAACTAAAGCACATGGACTTGCTTTCCTTGCTATTTTGTAAATGGTCTCCGTTCAAAGCTTTTTTTGTTGCGATTTTCTCGATTTAGAGTTATTATAAATATGATTGATAATGAATACCCGCCGAAAGTGTCCTTAGGGCACCATTGGTTTTATGCATTTTGTTTATTTTCTATTGCCTCTACCTGGAAATTAGTTTTTTACAGGATCTATAATCTCAGATTATACTTCATATGAACTATATTGCATTTATGAAATTAAAAAGTATATACGATACTGATGGACTTTCACTGATAGTAAATACTCTTTCAGTTATCAATGACTTTGAAGATATGTACCTGAACTTCTCTAATCTTGACATATCCTACATTTCAATACTACAGTGAATTTTAAACATATTTTACAATTTTACAATTCCTGTGCAATGGGATACGATACTGAAAGAATTACTCATGCCTTTTTACTCCGTTGTTCTTACGGAATTATCGTTATCTTGGTTTTGAACGTTCTCAAGTGGAGGCAAGATGCTGCTGATGTTTCTAACAATTTCCAATCGCTTAGCTTCGGGATGACTCTCTCGATATACACAAATATTGGTTGTTGGTTCCTCTGTGATGATTCTTTGTATGCTTTGTTTAGTTTCATGACGTTATTTTTCATTTATTGTCCTGTTTCCTCTCGGACCTCTGCACAATTGCGTCTGTTTTCAATAACAATTGACAAAATGCCACATTATTTCAAATATATCAGGAGCTATTTTTTATTTGTTTTATTTGATTCAAATGGTATCGTAAACATAGTTGTTTAGATCACATGAAAATCAATACAAATTCCTATTCATTTATGTATCTTTATACCTATGCAAACTTCTATGTCACAAAGTTTGGAAGAATCAATATTAATTCGTTGAAATCCAGTCATTCTCTGTGCAAGTAGTCTATAATTCATATTTTACTAGGAGTGCAGTGACCTAGGAAAAATTGGTGTGATCGGCGGAAGTACAATAGTAGGAGGTGGAGCTGGAGCTTATTGTACTACTGCATTGGCAGCTGCTGTTTCTGCACCAGTCACTGGTACTCTCATAGTGGCTGGTGCCGCTGTCGGGGCTGTTACTACTCTAGGAGCTCTTACTATTGGACATCTTTCTGCCGAGGAAAAAGTGAGTATTATCAAAGCATTTCATATTATCTCATTAATGTGTAATAATATCGTTTAGAAAAAATCGGTCTATCAAAAAATTATGAACGAGAGAATATGATCAGGAATTACATGAGATACATTGACCAGGGGGCGGGGGTTGCAAGAGTGAAAACATACAAATGCATAATTTTGCTAATTTCTTTATTAACCTATTTAAATAATTACATATTTGTTCTTCAAATTCTAATACAAGATTCATATTTGAGATATACGTGAGTTGCAGGGAATATTTACCTAAATGTCGGAGAAAATGTCAGACCTCGAAAAGACCACATTACTATTAAGCATTGAGCCGTAAAATAAAATAAAATTGCTGCTTTCCTGAATTAAGATTGTTCCTTGAAAAGTATGTATAAAACATTTATTAATTATTTTCTTCATTGCAGAAAATAAAGACATCGATGGTAAGAATGCTTAACATTTACATAAATATGTAGCAGTTTATTTTGTGTTGTGTTGTGCCAAATACCACAAGCATTCTACTATCAACAATTTCTGATATTATAGTAAGTAGTTTGATCTGAGTAGAGTTATTTAAGTAATTGAGTGTTAATAGCGAACTGTAGAATATTTTTGCTCAGAAACATATTACATTGTACACTCGACTTCTCCAAAATCTCTTAACCAGTTTTATCCCAAATTTGCAGTAAACTTTTATAGTCATGGGGTAGGTTTAACATCAAGCCTTAATTCTAGCCAACTAGATTTATGAAGTATTTTGTCCTTCAAGGATATGATCAAGAGAGGAGTTTTTCTCATCAATATCAGATATAGAAGACTCTTCTGATGGTGTCTTATAGCAGTTGTGAACTTAATGACCACAGGGTCTCACGTTTATCCTAAGTGAAGGAAAACATTTCCTTAGTTTATTTAGAAAAATCACATATGATGCATCAAAAGGGCCAGATTCACAAACATTTTATCAATTTTCTTTTCTAGACCTAGATATGTTAATGACTAAATAATGTCTATTGTAGGAATTTTAGGTACTCATTTAAGATTGTAAATTTGAATACCTTCCTACTTCACATTCGCCCCTGTTGGTGTACTATAGTTTATATAGTCAAATAAACTTTCTTCCGTGTATTATGTTCTTTTTGGATTGGACATGATTCTAAATTTGGAAGTCTTGCTCAACCCTGAATCTATCTGACATTTACAAGGACTGAAATTAAAATGTTTATTAGGTGAAAAATATCATTATAAACACAGGGATGAGGATAAAATTTCCAAAATTACGCTTTATACATATTGCCAAGAACGTATCTAGTATCGTTTATGTCGCTGTACACTTGATATAAATGTAATTATACCATTCGTAACAATCATTTATTTAACTATAGGATTTGTACAAATTCTATAATGTTTAAAATGGTTTGTGTTGGCGGATGATATCAAATATTCTTATAGAATATTAAGGTCCTCTTTCTCTGTGTTTGGTTACCACATAAGCTCATAATTTTACAATATACATCATTCCTTGTTATAGACATCTCTCTTTATGTATACTCTCTATATACACATCACTCATATTAATACACAAACGAATGTATGATGCTATATATGATTATATGATTTATTTTAGCTAGCTTCAGTTTTTAAGCCCTTTTTATTTTTGTAATGATCAATCAGATGCTAGGAATAATGAAATAAAGGAGAATCATGTAAAATACTGGTTAGTCTAGCAACATAAAAACTTGTTTCCACATATATGGTGTCCAATTGAGAGTGATAAAAATACCTGAAACATATTTTCTGCGTTAAGTGAAATTCCTTCTCTGTGCCTCTTTTGTGTGCAAACTGTAAGTAAACGCTGTGCTTAGTCGATTTCAATTATCAAAACAGTCATTTAGCATTGGATCTGTTAATTGTGATACATCTTACAATGTTTGCCACATATTTTGCTGAGTCAAAATCAAAAGCATATTTGTACGTGAAATCAGATTCACAGTGTCATTACAACAAACTTTGTGCTTACAAGAATGTGCAAAATTGCACTATTTTGGGATTTTCGCTATATTTGCCGCGGGCGTAACCAAAACTTAAACTGACCATACTGGTCATTGGCTACGTAGTAGATAAGTTTATCATCTATTATTAATAACCTACTATTTGTATGTATATACAGGTATTTTTCAATTATGCCTGTATTATTGAAAGCATGCTAAACTATACCTTTAAATTTTGACCTCATTATATTGATAACAGCAACTTGAGACCTTGACAAAAAAGGTAACTAGGTAATTACTAATGATATTATTTTTACTGTATCTCATTGTTCATATAACTGAACGTTAACATAAGTTTACATATATTCTCAATGCACGCACGGGCGTACGTAAATTTGTAGGCGTCATACAAAATTTGACAAAACAGCAGCGGTATGTAATCTAGTAGGTCATTTAGAATCCAACATGGGTTGGTTACAATCGTTATTTGATATTTGGATACAATAATTAAAATACCACTAGAAAATAAATGGTTTGCTGTTTGATATCAAACGTATTTCACGAGTATGGCAGATTTTAAAAAAAAAGTTTGAAATTAAAAAATCTACCATAGGAGTGGAATGCATTTGTTATTAACCGGCAATCCATTGAATTCCTTTTTAATTACAGTCGAACCCGGTTATATTGAAATGCTCGGGGAATGAAAAAATACTTCAAATTAACCGGTTTTCAATATAACCGGGATCCAGCCTTTTGCCGTCTACCGTCTGAAATCGGACATGTGCGTCGATGATAGATGGATTTTCATGAATTGTTTGAGGGTCGTTGTCAATATCACTGTTCTGGTTACGTTGTTATCATTGTCTGTCAATTCCCTAAGAATGGCCTCGTCATTTGTAATTGTCTCGCGTGTAGTTAAATGAGAGTCAATTTCGATGTATACTGTATATGTAGCAGAAGCCAAAATAAGCTGTGTCCCTCAAGGTATATTCGTAAACAAATACAGATTCATGCTCATAACGAACGCATTTAATGATTAAAAGTCACAATTTATTTGTATTGTGTAAATCAGAATCTCATTTTTACCTATCTATTAATGGGACGCACGTACCATAACGGCTGGTAATTTAAGCCAGTCGTGGCGACTTTCAATTTAAGTGATACATAAACAATCGTTTAGCATTGCCGCGGGCAATAATTTCCTTTCAAATAAAGCGATATTTCAAATAAACCGATTTCAAAATAACCGATGAAACAATACAAAGACAAAGAAGGCATTGGACGGGGATTTTAATTCACTTCAAATTAAACGATATTTCAATATATCCGATTTCAAATTAAGTGGGTTCGACTGTAGTTTTTAATGTTTTTTTTTTTTTATTATTATTTTTAACACTTGCTGTGAACACTTTCAAGCAAAAACGCAAACAAATAATGATACCCAACAACCGAGCTGGAGTTTTGTCTGACATTTTGGTGATCATAAGTTCGAAGGTCAAGGTCACAGGTCAAAACACAGGTTTGTTTTTTGAACGACAATTACTTCATACACGATCGTTCTATTTCATGCACGTTCAGTGCGTCATGCAGATCATTGCCGGGGCTAACTTTTTCAAGGTCATGACCTCGCTATGGGTTCAAAGTAAGGTCAAAAATAAAAATCTCCAATCGAGTAACGTGGTCCATATCATATGAAAGAGCCTGAACCTCTGAGTTGGAATGTGAAAAAAAATTATTAATCGAATGAAAAATGACGAAGATATGGCACTTTGAAAATTTCAAAGTTTTCCCCGCCAAAATTCAAAAATCGGGCAAAATGCACTAAACAAATTTCAGCTCCTTCATTTATACACATATAGATTTTATATTTGGCACAACAATAGCATGAAAGAGTGGCTACAAAAGAAGTTACTTTTCATTGACCTTGACCTTCATTCAAGGTCAAATAATTAAATAAATAAAAAATTGATAACTATTATTTCAAGTCAGGTTCTTTGTTCATTTTTTTTCCTTGTACAATCAGTGCATCTTGTAGTTCGTGGTCGGTACTAACTTTTCTCTGTAACATGTTATCAAAAATATGTCAAGGTCAAGGTCCCAAGACAAGGTCAAATCGAGGTCAAAATTTTAAAATTCAAAATAATTAAATTTTTTAATTGCCTTGCAAATTGCATGATTAATCAAGATGAACTGTGCACGTTTTAGGGTCGTGCGATGAAAAATGACGTAGAAATTGCACTTTGAAAAATGTTCGTTTTCCCACCAAAATTCAAATTTGTCCCAGAAACGCACTTAATTTCCTTCTACTCCTATATCTTTACATACACATATTTGACATTTGGTACAGTGATAGCATGTACGAATGCCTATAAATTCTTTTACTTTTCATTGACCTTGACCTTCATTCAAGGTCATGGAGGTCAAATGATGAAAAATCGAAATGTTTGCAACGTTTCAAGGTCAAATATCAGATTCATCTCAGAAAAAATACTTTAGAAAACATTTTACTGCCAAAATTAAATATTATCCTACAATTACACTTGAAATGTTTTTCTTCCTATACCCTGACACCTACAGACTTGATAATTGGCACATATATAGCATGAATGACTGGCTACAAAAGGTATGCAAATCTTTGACCTTAACCTTCGAAGTTCAAGGTCACAGTTAAGTTGAAAGTCAACTGATCGATTAAAGAAGGGAAGCGAACAAAAAACGAAGAGAAAACGTAGGTAAAACGTAAAAAACGTTCGTCAGAATGAGAACATGTCTGCGATCATTTTCTATTTGGAAATCCCGTGTTTTGATCTTGATCAAATCTAGTTACATCTTGAATTAGGCCTTAAGATGCTTCTATTTTTTACTTTACCTTCCCACTGGAAAATACCTAGGCCCATCCGTCGAAATGACAACCGATCGAGCCAGCGGATCGGGATAACTGCACATTTCAAAGTATTATTACGCTTGCATATATAGTCCACCATTTAAAAACATATCAAAATAGTAAAGTTTAGTTACTAAAACAAAATATGTTATCAAGAGTGAATACAGCCTATCATTAGATATTTAATGTTAATAAAACGTAGTCCGTCTGGTATTTCTGCGCCCATGACGAAGCGATAATAGGAAGATAGTTAGTGAAAACCTTTTATTTTCACTGCTCAGCACTGCAGTGAAAATATAAGATGATTCAGTTTGATATGGTTATATATTGCACAGGCAAAAATGTAATACAACATTTCTTTTTTAGGCTACTAACCAGGAGAAAATGGACGATTTTCAGGTAAGTGAATAGTTGAATGTTACAATATGTAGGTTCAAGCTACACATGTGTAAGAATATTTTATACTGTTATATGTCCATCTTAAGAAAATACATAAATGACCAAAACATCCACTCCAAGTCATATAATACTGATTGTTATTGTTATTGTTCTATAATTCCAATATGTAGTTATGCATATTGCATTTTGGGACCGATCGAAAAACAACATGGCTGACAGGCAGCCATCTTTGATTTTGACAATTGAAGTTTGTTATCGCTATTTCTCGGAAAGGACTGTAAGGATCTTTCTCAAATTTCATATTTAGGTGCCTCTTGATCTGTAGTTATGCATATTGCATTATGGGGGCAATAGGAAATCAACATGGCCGACAGGCAGCCATCTTGGATTTTGATCATTGAAGTTTGTTATCGCTTATTCTCAGAAAATGCTGAAGAGATCTTTCTCAAATTTCAAATGTAGGTTTCCCATGGTCTGTTATTATGTTTGTTGCATTTTGGGACTGATCGAAAAACAAACAACATGGCCGACAGTCAGGCATCTTGGATTTTGACAATTGAAGTTTGTTATCGCTATTTCTCAAAAAGTACTGTAAATCTCAAAAAAATCATATATAAGTTCCACTTGTTTGAAAAGTACTGGATGCAACTATAACAATAAGCAAAAAAAGTGTTAAATAGCGAAATGGACTATTATCAGTCTGAGCAAATTATGCAATTGAGTCAGTGGGAGGGTGATTTTCTAACTTTTATGAAAGCACATTGTCACCAACTCGCCATTAAAACATGATTTGGAGTTGCTTCCATTGTTTCATAAATATTGACTGCTGGTTTGATCTTTGTAGCGTGTACAGCCGAATATGACTGATCAGTGAACAAGGAACTATAATTCGATTGACATAAAGCTGGGGGGGGGGGGGGGGCATGGTACAAGGCACTTATTGAATACCGGAGATACTTGTTGAAGGAGCGGGGACTCGGTGCAGACGCGCCTTCTGTCCCTTCAACAATTAGCTAGGATACATTTACAATGCTATTAAATAACTGCAACCTAGCTGGTTTCAATAATATAAATTGCAGTATAATTTTCAAGTGATTTCATGTCATCTCGTGACCTTTGTAACCGCGGCGACGATCAGTGGACTCTGGACGTTTATATCATACCAGTGTTTATTGTTATTATTATCAAAAAATATTATTGTTATTAGCCACCAAAACATTAGAAAAATTTTAATTAAACCACAGCAAGAATTAGTTATTCACTTTCAATACACAGGTCTAGGGATCGGTCATACACCCTTAGCTCGGGATCTATGTACGGGATGGAGTTGTCTGGCCTGAGCACGGGCTCGGTTGAACGATGCGAGACCTAGCTTTGGTTCAATTGATATGGTATCAATGGTATCTAGAGCTCAATAACACAAAATCATACACTGAAAACTAAAAATCTTGGATTTCTAATGCTAAAATACTCTTCAGAAAATGTTTTTGGTACGGATAGCTGAAAAATAACAACTAAGGGTTGTTGAACAAAAATGGTCATCAGAACAAATACATTACAAACATTCAGGTATAAGGTATAAAATGCGGTGTTTTGCCTAGTGACAATAACAACAAGTTGTTATGAGTGACGATATGCACAGTACACAATAAAATGACTTTCACCATTTCAGCCGTTGAGGTGAAAAACGAAAATAAGTAAAGCGCGGGCTTGGAACCCGAGCTCGGGCTCGGCTCGGGATACACATTTTCACCCGTACCCGTTTGCTATACAGCGATGCCTGTTTTCATAATACGGAACTTAATATTGTAATTTTCGTTCGGTTTTGTTCTATGTCTCATTCATGTAATTTTGTCAACAACAATTTCTCGTCGACTGCAGTTGAAACGGAAACAGTTGTCAATAGTTAACATTGTGTTTAACGCTAATTATACAGAAAAAGATCAAAAATAAAATGGCATAAGTTAGAATTTTCAGAATGCAAAAAAGAAAGAAGCATTATATCATAAGCAAGTATGGACTAGTGCAAACAGGAATAAAGAATAGAAACATACAATGAAGCAGTATTGCTTACAACAAACATCACGTTAGAATAACTATAATTCATAATGAAATATAAGCATGAGGAATTAGGAACAGCAAGTAAGTATAAGAAATTAGAAATTGGATTGAAATGTTAGTATTAGGAGCAAATAAAAAGTAAGAAAATAAGAAGTTTGAATTTTGACCCTGTCGGCGTTCCATTATTTACTTTCTACGATGATCAATTGAAAAACAAAAAGTTCATGCATTTGTACAAAAATATATTACTGATGTACAGGTTCAGCAGTTGATATGGCCATGTTCTAGTGAATTCTTTGAATATATATACCACGTACATTTCAAGACTTGTCCAAAATACCTGATGAGTATGTATCTGTTGTCTATACACCTTCGTACTCACATTATCTATCTACGTATATATAGCTTCGTTATATGTGTACTACTTCTTCATTGTGTATGAATATAGCTGTTTAGCTAACATATTTTTAAAACAAATCTCAGTAATATCAAAATTGTATTTTCTTTTTAAATTAAAGCATATAATTATGTAATAGACATCTGAAATGTACTACAACTAGTACAATAATAAGGTACATTGAAATAAGTATAGCCCCATAATATAGCTCAGGTTCCCGGGTTTAGTTGTATATTTTCCTGGCAGGAAATAAATGAAATTATTGTGACATGATATGTACGCGTGCTAATAATTCACAAGGTTCACACCTTCGTGTTGCATGTAGTACAGAACCTTGCTTCAACAAAATCGTACACATTAAATACTAATTGGAGTCTTTTTTTTTTTTTCTTCTTCTTCTTTGTGTTTATTGTGATTTGTGGTGCATTTTGAAGAATTGATAAGTTTTAGACGAAGGGTAAATGTTTAGACCGACAGATTCATGACAATCTACAACATTTGAAATGCTTTATAAGAATAATCACTCCTTAATCAGATCAATTCATTATTGCTATAAAAGATGTGCATCTGTAATATCAGAAACATCATATTTATTCAATGTACCTTGTGTAACACTATTTTCATGTAAATTTAATATTTTTTCTAGCGCCTCAGAAACGTGGAACGAGTCTAAAATGTGTTTTTCATTATGTTTACTTGTATTGAAAAGCGTAATTAAGTTCCAAAATAATCACTTGTAAAATTTGTGAAAATTTGTCGTAACCGTTCGATAAAGGTGTATTGTTTTGATAACCATATTGTATTACATGATGGATTCAATTTTCCTGCAACATCGAACGTGTTTTGATTATCAAAATGGATATTTCGATATATATATGACGGGTAACCGGATATAACTATTTTATGAAATGAAACGTGGTGTGTTTAGTAAGACTTCGCTGTGCTATCACATAATTAAAAGAAGGGGAGTACCTACAGTAGTCTACTGTATCCACTACGGTACTCGTTTCTTGGATAATACTGAGAACGAATATGCCTGCTTCGGCAAGAGCTCTGATGACGACTAGGCTAGTCTGATCTCTCAGAAATCGTCCGTCCATCCTCCAGAGCTACGCTATCTTAGCTCTTTTAATCAATGCCCAAGCCTTTTGAAAATAAACTTATTTATCGTATCACGACAAAGCACACTGTTTTCTCAGCCAACGGGAAATAACTCCGATAGATCGAGTGGCACATTTGCCTACGATCAGAAACCCTCGTAATTTCCTACGAATTCCATGTAGACAGACGAAGGCAGAATGTTCCGATTGACACACATACACACAAAAGATTGTTTCTGTAAAGCGTATTTTGAGAAAATATGGATTATAAATGTTGTATCTCTACTTCAATATTGTAAACAACGGTTTTCTGGATTAAAACTAGTAAACTGTTCTCCATTGTGATAGCGTATTTTAGCTATAGTTATATCACTAGCCATATATATCAATACAGCTACGAATATTTTTCACACAATGAAACTTCAAACAACGGGCGTCTTTTGAGAAACTATGTATTATGAATATTGTATGCCAATTTCACTAGGGTAAATAACGGGTCTCTGAATTAAAACTAGTTAACATTTCTCCATTATGGTAGCGTAGTTTAGCTTTAGTTATATTACTAGCCTATATATTAATACAGTTACGTATATTTTTCACACATCCGCAATTGTGACCGCCTCGAAGAATGAAACTTCAAACAACGGTTATCCGTACTTGTTTTTGATGAAGATTTAATTATTTCACGAACAGAAATACATTATCTGCCAATAATTGGTTAGGTTGTTAGTTTATATTAATTGATTTGTTGTCGTTTTATACATGAATAAAGTCCGACGCTAGATGGGGTAGGAGTAAACTTACAAAGGGTCACAATTACGTTTGACGCATATACTAACAAGTAAGAGGCAGAAATAGAAGAGTCTGGTTGAGAAAGATTGACAGAAAGATGATGACATAAGGCTACAAACCTCTGAAGATGTCTTTGTCTAATAATGACAATGACATGCATGCAGAGGATTACAGTGCAATAACGTTTCAAGAGAAGGCAGTTAAGCAAAATCTTGCGCTGTCAAAGGGTCCAATTTCTTAACAAAAAAAAGTTAGTGGAAATATCGGAATTATGTGCGAATTATGAAAACTTTCTGGTTTTGTTTGATCAGGTTATTTAGTGACAAAGCAGAGCAAATGGAAATATGGCGTATAACATTATATACCAACGTTATGTATTGAAAGTTGAGTGTATTTCCGAAATGATATAGTAGTTGATATGCATAGCTTAACTATTATCACGAAATATCCATTGTATGAAAAACAATGCCATTGAATTCATGCTCTCTGTTCGGATTGCATCCGTATAAAAATGTGCTTTGAAGCAGTTATATTAATAAATTTACAAATATGAAATTGATTTCTTGCTTAACAGACTATACGTCCATGTATTTGTATATTTATTAGATGATCTATTTATATTGCAAAGCATAATTCACTGCAAAATCGTTACTTTTTCACTGCTCGTCGCTGCAATGAAAATATTAGTTCGTTCAGTTTGATCAGTTTCTACATTCACAGAACAAAATGTAAAACAACCTTTCTTTTTTTAGGCTACTTATAAGAAGGCAATGGCCGATTTGCAGGTAAGTGAATGTTTGAATGTTAGGTTCATGCTACACATAGGTAGGACTATTTTATGCTTTATGTTTGTCAATGTAAAGTACATATATGAATTACCATTATATCCACAATAGTCGAGTCCCGTGATACTACACTGCACTTAAAGATTGTACCCATATTGTTTGTATAGATGAAGTTCCGTGATTGAACCAAACATCAGAACAACACATTTATGATATTTATACATTAAACTGCCTTGTTTGGAAAGTTATTGTCTTTTAATTCTGACAGGAACGTAGACAAAATGAATAATGACGTGCAGTTATGACGTGCGTGCAATTCTGTGAGAATTACAGGACGATAACGTTACAAAAGAAGACAGTTTAATACTTTCATTTTCATTTAAAATCACCCTAATGAAGCCACCACCGTCAATAGGCCCTATTCTCCTGACGTCACAAGTGCACTCAACCGTTTCTGGCACAAAGCTCGTTGAAATTAACACCAAAATATCAATTTAATTTTAAAATTTTAATCTATTTCTCCCATAGTGAGGATAGTCATCTTTTATACAACATAATTACATATTTTATTGAAACTTTTTTTTAACGTTCCGGTTTTCTCAATCCGATTGCACGAACTTTCATGACGTGAAAAATACACATATAACCTTTAACATTACCAATTATATGTATTGATAGTTGTGTGCATTTCTGAAATCATATATTGGTTGTTGATATGCATAGCTTAACATCACGAACTATCCATTGTATGAAAAGCAATGCCATTCAAGTCAGGATCTCTGTTCAGAAAAGTAAATCTGGCCGTTGTAAAATGTTTTTAAAAGCATTTACATAATTAATTTTCGAATATGAAATTGATTGCTTGCTCAACAGAATGTCAATCCATGTATTTTTATATTCATTCGAGTATCAAATATTTGAGTGTTGCTTTCTTTCCTGATTTGTATTGGCACCAAGCTCTCTTTTTTTAGATATGTACCTAATTGCAAAACATAATTCTTCAACATTATTTCAAAATGGAATTCTCTAATGTTATTGTAAATCAGAATTCACTGAAGAATCTTACATTTGCACTGCCCATTGTTGTATTGAAAATTTAAGATGGTTAAGTTTGTTGAGTTTCTACATTTCACAAGCACAAAATGTAATACAACCTTTTCTTTGTAGGCTACTCATGACAGGGAAATGGCCGATTTTCGGGTAAGTGAATAGTTGAATGTTATGCTCAGGCTACACATGTTTAGGAATATTTGATGCTTTATGTTTGTCAATATAAAGAAAAGATATGAATTAACATTATATCCACAATAGTCGAGTACCGTGATACTACACTGCACTTAAAGATTGTAGCCATATTGTTTGTAAACATGAAGTTCTGTGATTGAACCAAACATCAGAACAACACATTTATGATATTTATACATTAAACTGCCTTGTTTGGAAAGTTATTGTCTTTTAATTCTGACAGGAACGTAGACAAAATGAATAATGACGTGCAGTTATGACGTGCGTGCAATTCTGTGAGAATTACAGGACAATAACGTTACAAAACAAGACAGTTTAATACTTTCAATTCCATTTAAAATCACCCTAATTAAGCCACCAACGTCAAAAGGCACTATTCTCCTGACGTCACGAGTGCACTCAACCATTTCTGGCACACACAAAGCTCGTGAAAATATATCTCCCTCTCCCATATAACATAATTACATATTTTGTTGAAACTTTTGTTTTGAACATTCGGATTTTCTTAATCCGATTGCACGAAATTTTTACATGACGTGAAAAATACACATATTGCCTATAACATTACCAATGTTATGAATTGATAGATGTGTGCATTTCCGATATGATATATTGGTTATTGATATGCATAGCTTAGCATCACGAACTATCCATTGTATGAAAAGCAATGCGATTCAAGTCATGATCTCTGTTCAGAAAAGTAAATCTGACCTTTATAAAATGTGTTTTAAAGCATTTACATTTAATAAATTTACAAATATGAAATTTATTGCTTGCTCAACAGAATGTCGATCATTGTATTTGTATCTCTATTAAGGGTATCAAAATGTTTCAGTGTTGCTTTCTTTCCTGATTTCTATTGGCACCATGCTCTCTTTTTTTTTTAGATATGTACCTAATTGCAAAACAGAATTCTCCAACATTATTTAAAATAGAATTCTCTAATTTAATGTAAAACAGAATTCACTGAAAAATCTTACATTTTCACTGCCCATCGCTAAAATGAAAATATAAGGTGGTTCAGTTTGCTGAGTTTCTATATTTCACAAGCACAAAATGTAATACAACCTTTTCTTTTTAGGCAACTCATGACGAGGCAGTGGCCGAATTGCGGGTAAGTGAATAGTTGAATGTTATCCTCAAGCTACACATGTGTAGGGATATTCTATGCATTATGTTTGTCAATATAAAGAAAATATTTGAATTGCCATGTTATCCACAATAGTCAAGTCCCGTTTTACTACATTGCACATAAAGATTGTACCCATATTGTTTGTATAGATGAAGTTCTGTGATTGAACCAAACATCAGAACAACATATTTATGATATTTATGCATTAAACTGCCTTGTTTGGAAAGTTATTGTCTTTTAATTCTGACAGGAACGTAGACAAAATGAATAATGGCGTGAAATTATAACATGCGTACAATTCTGTGAGAATTACAGGACGATAACGTTACAAAAGAAGACAGTTTAATACTTTCATTTTCATTTAAAATCACCCTAATGAAGCCACCACCGCCAATAGGCCCTATTCTCCTGACGTCACGAGTACACTCAACCGTTTCTGGCACAAACAAAGCTCGTTGAAATTAACACCAAAACATCAATTTAATTTCAAAATTTTATCCTATTTATTCCATCATGAGGATATTCATCTTTCATACAACATAATTACATATTTTATTGAAACTTTTTTTTAACGTTCCGGTTTTCTCAATCCGATTGCACGAACTTTCATGACGTGAAAAATACACATATGACCTTTAACATTACCAATTATATGTATTGATAGTTGTGTGCATTTTAAAATCATATATTAGTTGTTGATATGCATATAGCTTAACATCACGAACTATCCATTGTATGAAAAGCAATGCCATTCAAGTCATGATCTCTGTTCAGAAAAGTAAATCTGACTGTTGTAAAATGTGTTTTAAAGCATTTACATTTGAGAAATTTACAAATATGAAATTGATTGCTTGCTCAACAGAATGTCAATCCATGTATTTGTATAATCATTAAGGGTATCAGAATGTTTGAGTGTTGCTTTCTTTCCCGATTTTTATTGGCACCATGCTCTCTTTTTAGCCCACCATCATCAGATGGTGGGCTATTCAAATCGCCCTGCGTCCGTGGTCCGTCGTCCGTCCCTCCGTCCCTCCGTCCGTCCGTAAACAATTCTTGTTATCGCTAATCCTCGGAAAGTACTAAAGGGATCTTTCTCAAATTTCATATGTGGGTTCCCCTTGGTGCCTAGTTATGCATATTGCATTTTGAGACCAATCGGAAAACAACATGGCCGACAGGCAGCCATCTTGGATTTTGACAATTGAAGTTTGTTATCGCTATTTCTGAGAAAGTACTGAAGGGATCTTTCTCAAATTTCACATGTAGGTTCCCCTTGGTGCCTAGTTATGCATATTGCATTTTGAGACCAATCGGAAACAACATGGCCGACAGGCAGCCATCTTGGATTTTGATAATTGAAGTTTGTTATCGCTATTTCTGAGAAAGTACTGAAGGGATCTTTATCAGATTTCATATGTAGGCTCCCCTTGGTACTTAGTTATGCCTATTGCATTTTGAGACCAATCGGAAAACAACATGGCCGACAGGCAGCCATCTTGGATTTTGATAATTGAAGTTTGTTATCGCTATTTCTGAGAAAGTACTGAAGGGATCTTTCTCAAATTTCATATGTAGGCTTCCCTTGGTGCCTAGATATGCATATTGCATTTTGAGACCAATCGGAAAACAACATGGCCGACAGGCAGCCATCTTGGATTTTGATAATTGAAGTTTGTTATCGCTATTTCTGAGAAAGTACTGAAGGGATCTTTCTCAGATTTCATATGTAGATTCCCCTTGGTGCCTTGTTATGCATATTGCATTTTGAGACCAGTCGGAAAACAACATGGCCGACAGGCAGCCATCTTGGATTTTGACAATTGAAGTTTGTTATCGCTATTTCTGAGAAAGTACTGAAGGGATCTTTCTCAAATTTCATATATAGGTTCCCCTTGATCTGTAGTTCTGCATATCGCATCTTGGGACCAATAGGAAAACAACATGGCCGACAGGCAGCCATCTTGGATTTTGACAATTGAAGTTTGTTATCGCTATTTATCAGAAATTGCTGAAGGGATCTTTCTGAAATTTCATTTGTAGGTTGCCCTCTGTGCCTAGTTATGCATATTGGATTTTGAGACAAGTCAGAAAACAACCTGCCCGACAGGCAGCCATCTTGTATTTTGACAATTGAAGTTTGTTATCGCTATTTTACAGAAGGTACTGAAGGGATCTTTCTGAAATTTCATATGTAGGTTCCCCTTGGTCCCTGGTGTTGCATTTTGAGACCAATCCGAAAACAACAGACAGCCATTATTGCTAAATCTTAAATTTTATATATAGGTTCCCCTTGTTTGAAAAGTACTAGAGGGCTGTTTCTGAATTTACACAGATTAGTAAGACTTAGAGGAAGGGAAAAGTAGAGAAAAGATCAATCTGACATGGAACCTATAAAGATCATTCAATGGTGGGCGCCAAGATCCCTCTGGGATCTCTTGTTTAGATATGTACCTTATTGTATTTAATTGCAAAACAGAATTCTCCAACATTATTTCAAAATGGAATTCTCAAATTTTATTGTAAAAGAGAATTCACTGAAAAATCTTAGATTTTCAGAGCCCATCGCTAAAATGAAAATATAAGGTGGTTCAGTTTGATGAGTTTCTACATTTCACAAGCACAAAATGTAATATAATCTTTTCTTTGTAGGCTACTCATGCCAGGGAAATGGCCGATATGCGGGTAAGTGAATAGTTGAATGTTATGCTCAAGCTACACATGTGTAGGAATATTCTATGCTTCATGTTTGTCAATATAAAGAAAATATCTGATTTACCATTACATTAACAGTCGTCAAGTACCGTACTACTACATTGCACATAAAGATTGTAGCCATACATTGTATTTTTGTATAGATGAAGTTCCGTGATTGAACCAAACATCAGAACAACATATTTATGTTACTTATGCATTAAACTGCCTTGTTTGGAAAGTTATTGTCTTTTAATTCTGACAGGAACGTAGACAAAATGAATAATGACGTGCAGTTATGACGTGCGTGCAATTCTGTGAGAATTACAGGACAATAACGTTACAAAAGAAGACAGTTTAATACTTTCATTTTCATTTAAAATCACCCTAATTAAGCCACCAACGTCAAAAAGCCCTATTTTCCTGACGTCACGAGTGCACTCAACCGTTTCTGTCACAAACATAGCTCGTGGATATAAACACCAAATAATCAATTTAATTTCAACATTTTAATCTATTTATTCCATCGTGAGGATATTCATCTTTCATACAATATAATTACATATTTTGTTGAAACTTTTGTTTTTGAACATTCGGGTTTTCTTAATCCGGTTGCACGAATTTTCATGATGTGAACAATACACATATTGCCTATAACATTACCAATGTTATGAATTGATAGTTGTGTGCATTTCCGATATGATATATTGGTTGTTGATATGAATAGCTTAACATCACGGGATATCCATTGTATGAAAAGCAATGCCATTCAAGTCATGATCTTTGTTCAGAAAAGTAAATATGACCGTTGTAAAATGTGTTTTAAAGCATTTACATTTAATAAAATTACAGATATGAAATTGATTGCTTGCTCAACAGAATGTCAATCCATGTATTTGTATCTCTATTAAGGGTGTCAAACTGTTTGAGTGTTGCTTTCTTTCCCGGTTTCTATTGGCACCATGCTCTCTTTTTTAGATATGTACCTAATTGAAAAGCAGAAACCTCCAACATTAATCCAAAATGAAATTCTTAAATTTGATTGTGAAGCAGAATTCATTAAAAAAATCTTACATTTTCACTGCCCATCGCTAAATTGAGGCTTATGTAGATAAGCCAGGTTTAAATAGTTAAATAACATTTACAACACTAGTCCATTGTTTGACACAATATATAGATGTTCACATGTAATAGATATGGCCAATGCTAGCCTGAGTCTTGTCACACCTATGTTTATGGTACGGATATATTTATGATCATGAGTTAATTGATTAATAGGAAACAGATGTGTTCAGAAGGATATCCCATATACATAATACGGGCCTTAGGGGTCCAGCGTGAATGACCGGTCACGTGACATGAAGTAGCCATCTGATTAGTCCTAGCGAGTGACCAGTCACGTGACATTAATTAGTAGCATCTGATTAGAGTTATTCTGATAGCGTCACTTGTCCAGCTCAGCAGCATTGGAGCCAGCTTTTATGTTATTCTCTCTGTGATTTATCTTTTGATTTTAATCTTCGATCCCGTCATCGTAAGAAATTCATCAAATTACTACAATATAGTGAAAGAACTAGGCTTATTTATTGTGTGAACAGTTGGTGAACTTTATTCTGATTTGGTTAATTCGTTTTGGGGATAACGATCACGAGTGAGGATACAAATTCTTAACAATGGCGAGTCGCAGATCTAGATCCCGATCGAGGAATGCACCGTGGGATTCATCTAACCCAGCCAACTGGACCATGTCTCAACTAAAAGACGAACTTGTTAAATTAGGCATCAACGTCCCATCTACGGGTATGACGAAGACAGCACTAAAGGCGCTGTATCTGGAGAATGCCGGACGTCCCGCGATGACAGGCAACTCAAATAATCGGACAGAGAATTTGAGTGCGGACAGTGAAAGTTACAACCGGACCGGGGATACAGGCAATATCCACATTTCACAGGAAAATGCTGATGTTCGGCAGCAGAACAACGATTCTAATTATACGGAGTTGCTACGTAATGCTGCAGCATTATCAAGCTCAAATTCCGAAACTAACGCGCGTCATACGTCACCGGAAGTACCTTCATCAATGACTTCCAATATGGCGGCGCCCAGTGCGATGGAAGGTATGCTTTCAACAATGCATACTATGACGCAAACCATGATGTCGCTGCAACAAACAGTGCTTCAGCTTATGAGCAATAAAGACAGACAACAGAAAACAGCTGAAGAATTTACGCTTACCACAGCGTATGAATCCCTGAGAGGACACGCCCAGACTACGACTAGCACAGGTGGGTGCTCTGTTAATCTTTCAGAGGGCATAGCTTCCGAAAGCATTCCTCATATTGACGTAGTTTCTGACGGAAATCGTAGGAAGATTCTTGAGGGTAAATACGTTAATTTAGCCTCCCTGCTGATTCCCAGGTACGAAACCGATAGGCCAGATGACATTCAGAGGAATTTGAATATCAATCTGTACAAAGAATCTGACGATCCCAGACTAAACAAAACTCTATCCATCGCTGAGTTCATCACGGCATTTGGGAAGTTCAAACGCGTTATGTGCGATAAATTTCCAGAACGTAGGGACGAACTTGATATATATGAGGCCAACATTATTCAGGTCAGTAATGTGTATGGGCAGCGATTCTACGACTACCATTGTCAGTTCGCAATGAAAGCTGCCGCAGCTCTTCGCAACAACAACCAGAAAGTTCGTTGGGAACTAATGGACCATGGACTTCTCAGCATGGTTGTAGGCAATGCTAAGGTTAATACATGCCAGTTGTGTGGACTCACATCACATTCCACTCCATTCTGCCCCCAACAACGAGACAGAAGAAATAGTCTTAATTACGGGAAATACTATTCGTCTGAGACATCATTACCGGGCAGACAATCGAAAAATGATAAAGACACTGATAGGCTAGGACGCCCCAAGATCAAAATTAACGGAGCAGAGGTGTGTAACAACTTTAACGAGGGCATGTGTCAGTTTGGTTCCAATTGTGTGTTTACTCACATATGCCTGAAATGTAGAGCCTCAAGTCACGGGGCTAAAGTATGCAGGAAAACAAGCAAAACTACGCAAGAGGATAAATGACTTGATAGTTTCAAGGCCGACACCCCTATTAACGTAGATAGATTGAGATATGAACTTTGTCAACATCCAGATAAGCATTTTGTTAAATATCTGTGTGACGGATTAACTTCTGGCTTTGATACCATGGTTCCGGATATGGCTCTACCAAGTAAGGAATGTCACAATCTTCAATCAGCGTTGAAAGATGCACAAACAGTTACAGAATTAATTCAAAGTGAACGGAAGAAAGGTTTCCTAGCGGGTCCATTCAAAAAATTGCCATTTCCATTGTACCGTGTGAGTCCAATAGGAGTAGCATACGGAAAATATTCAGGCAAACCTCGCCTTATTGTAGACTTATCTTCACCTCACGAAGATGATGTACATCCCAGTGTGAATGATCTGATTGATAAAGAGAGTTGTTCTCTGTCTTATGTTCGTATTGAAGATGCGATAAAATTGATTCAAGAACTCGGTAAGGATACCACCATGTGCAAAACGGACATATCAGACGCCTTCAAACTTTTACCTATTCACCCATCACAATGGCATTTATACGGAATATGCTGGCAAAACCAATACTATTTTTACACACGGTTAGCTTTCGGATGCAGGTCAAGTCCAAAAATTTTTGACAATCTTTCACGTGCCATTTGCTGGATAGCTCAACACAATTATGGTATCACTTACATACTCCATCTTTTGGATGACTTTATTACATTCGAGAAACCAGGTATATGTGGGGATAGGAACATGAAAATGTTATTCCACATATTTAATACTTTGAACATTCCCATGGCTCTCCACAAAACTTGTGGACCAGAGACAGCGTTAGAATATTTAGGAATCATATTGGATTCTCACAACATGGAAGCTAGGTTGCCCGAGGACAAACTTCAAAGAGACATTGACATGTTGAGGTCATTTCAAAGTCGTCAGTCATGTACAAAGAGGGAAATTCTACAACTGTTAGGGCATTTAAATTTTGCCAGCAAGGTAGTTATCCCGGGGAAAAGTTTCTTGTCTTACATTATTAAGCTGTCCACTACAGTCAAGGCTCTACACCATCATGTTAAAATTAGTAAGGAATGTAGAGAGGACATCAGAATGTGGCTTTCTTTTCTGGAACATTGGAACGGTGTGGCCATTTTCTACAATCAACATATTACCATGTCTGAAGACATTCAGTTGTACACAGACGCATCCGGCAGTATAGGATTCGGGGGATACATGCAGGGGCAGTGGTTTGCTCAGGCATGGCCGGAAACTATCAAGAGACACGTATGTAATGGAGAGGAGGTATCTATTGCATTTAAAGAGTTATATCCAATAGTGGTTGCTGCGATGATATGGGGTCACACTTGGAAGGGACTTCGTATCTTATTTAGATGTGACAATTTAGCTACAGTAGCTATCCTCCAGAAGGGACGGTCCAAAACAGGGAATATTATGCCTCTGATGCGTCGTTTGACTATGTGTGCCGCAACTAACTCCTTTGTTGTACTTTCTAAGCATGTACCAGGCAAATGTAATCTTATCGCTGATTCATTGTCCCGTTTACAGATGGCAAGATTCAGAACCTTGGCTCCAGATGCCAACCTAACGCCCTGCACAGTACCAAACCCATCGGAAGTTTTTGGGGACTAGGCTCGGTGATTGATGATCTGTGGGAGACGGCAATAGCCCCTAACACCCGACAGGCCTACAACACAGGATTTAACAACTTCATTAAATTTCTACTATTGGCCGGTATTATGGCCAGTGTCAACTTTTCTAACCTACAAGTTACGGAGGACATGCTCATTTACTTTGTGGCCCATTGTTACAACTTGAAACTTTCATATGCTACAATCAAATTATACATGTGCGGTATCAAATTTATGTGTCTCAAACACAATATACCATTTCCTAGTTCTGCCGAATTGAGACGGATGTACGCCATCCTGGGAGGCGTGAAACGTGCACGTGGCAAGATCAGCAGACCTCGGTACCCAGTGACATTCAACATTTTGAAAGACGTATGTGGATATCTACGACAAAAGTCAACTTCTTTCGAAGACTTGATGATGCAGACAGCATGCATTGTAGCTTTCTTTGGCTTCTTGAGATGTGGTGAATTTACTGTTAAAACATCATTTGATCATACAGTGCATTTGTGCGTGAGCGATCTGATAATAACAGATGATTACGTCATGGTACACCTCAAAAGATCTAAAACGGACCCGTTTAGGGAAGGGGTGAAGTTAAAACTATTTAAAGTTGGGGGCATTTTATGTCCTTATGTCGCGTGTTGTAATTACGTGTCAGCCAGACTTAGGCAGAACCCTTCACCAGATGATCCCCTGTTCATTGTGGGCAACGGACAAGCTTTAACACGTTCTATATTTATTACCAAGTTTAAGCATGTATTGCAGTGCATAGGAATTAATTCAGAACTTTATAATGGACATTCATTTCGTATTGGAGCTGCCACCTCAGCAGCAGCAGCTCACGTGGAGGACCATCTGATTAAGGTTCTAGGAAGATGGTCCTCAGACGCTTACTGTAGATACATTAGAACGCCTCAATCTTGTATCAGAGAGGCCCAGATTGCACTTACAAAGCATTAATGTGTATCACCTATGCTACTTTTGAACTGATGTTATAGCTATAGGTCATGGTTAACGTTAGATTGCATGTCTTTACCAGATTTTGCAGTCTTATAATTAATTTACAAATTTTTCAGGCCAGAGACTAGTGTGTATTTTGCAGTGTTTAAATTCTTTCTACTGACAGCAATGAAGTAGTATATTTTTGATATTTATATAGGTATGGCTATTTCTTATTTGATTTATATATTATTACTCTATCTATCCTTTTCGTCTCCTTCATTGACATCATTCTTATCAAAAGAATAATGATTTGTTTATATATATGTATATGTATACTGAACTAAATAACAATTGTATACAAATTTATTAGGCACTTATTTTTGGGGCACTCAGCTATATTATTATCATAATTTATCAGAGTTTGGGCAGTATTTTCATGTATAAATTTAAGGGTTGGTTAAAAACCAATCTCTCATGAAAATTACCCCAAAAATATTCTAACAGTTCTGTTTTTAACCTACATATTTATATATAGGTCCAAAGGCTGGAGCAATGTAACCAAAGAGTTACAGCCAGCCATTATTATAAGTTAAGCTGGAGCAATGTAATCAAAGAGTTACAGCCAGCCATAATTATAAGTTAAGCTGGAGCAATGTAACCAAAGAGTTACAGCCAGCCATCAGTAGAAGTTAAGCTGGAGCAATGTAACCAAAGAGTTACAGCCAGCCATTTTATAATAAATAATGCTGGAGCAATGTAACCAAAGAGTTACAGCCAGCCATTTTATAATAAGTAATGCTGGAGCAATGTAACCAAAGAGTTACAGCCAGCCATTTTATAATAAGTAATGCTGGAGCAATGTAACCTAAGAGTTACAGCCAGCCTTATGTATGACAGATACATAGACCTGTAACAAGAGTTACAGCAGTGTCTCATGGTAGAGCTGGAGCAATGTAACAAGAGTTACAGCCAGTTCTACAGACATCTATAGCTGAGTCTTGCCCCATGTGCCAAATTTATATTTTATATGTTTGTTGTATGTGTAATATAATCTTGAACTTTAGTATCCATGTACAATTGTAGTATTTTTATGAATGAGTATGTTTATATATGTAAATAAATATGGTAACTATATATCAAGCATATCACTGTTATTTGTTCTATTTAAATTGAGGCTTATGTAGATAAGCCAGGTTTAAATAGTTAAATAACATTTACAACACTAGTCCATTGTTTGACACAATATATAGATGTTCACATGTAATAGATATGGCCAATGCTAGCCTGAGTCTTGTCACACCTATGTTTATGGTACGGATATATTTATGATCATGAGTTAATTGATTAATAGGAAACAGATGTGTTCAGAAGGATATCCCATATACATAATACGGGCCTTAGGGGTCCAGCGTGAATGACCGGTCACGTGACATGAAGTAGCCATCTGATTAGTCCTAGCGAGTGACCAGTCACGTGACATTAATTAGTAGCATCTGATTAGAGTTATTCTGATAGCGTCACTTGTCCAGCTCAGCAGCATTGGAGCCAGCTTTTATGTTATTCTCTCTGTGATTTACCACCACCACCCCAACCACCTACCTGTAATATAAGTACAAATATTAGTGTACATTGGGGGTAATGTTGATACAGTCTATGATAATTAAAAGGTACTGTAATTTTGACATAAACATAACATAATAATTGGGTAAACTCAGTTATAGATCATGATCAGTGGGCACTGGCAAGCATTATTGTATTTTTTTTTTAGGCACTGGGCAGTATTTTCATGTATAAATTTAAGGGTTGGTTAAAAACCAATCTCTCATGAAAATTACCCCAAAAATATTCTAACAGTTCTGTTTTTAACCTACATATTTATATATAGGTCCAAAGGCTGGAGCAATGTAACCAAAGAGTTACAGCCAGCCATTATTATAAGTTAAGCTGGAGCAATGTAATCAAAGAGTTACAGCCAGCCATAATTATAAGTTAAGCTGGAGCAATGTAACCAAAGAGTTACAGCCAGCCATCAGTAGAAGTTAAGCTGGAGCAATGTAACCAAAGAGTTACAGCCAGCCATTTTATAATAAATAATGCTGGAGCAATGTAACCAAAGAGTTACAGCCAGCCATTTTATAATAAGTAATGCTGGAGCAATGTAACCAAAGAGTTACAGCCAGCCATTTTATAATAAGTAATGCTGGAGCAATGTAACCTAAGAGTTACAGCCAGCCTTATGTATGACAGATACATAGACCTGTAACAAGAGTTACAGCAGTGTCTCATGGTAGAGCTGGAGCAATGTAACAAGAGTTACAGCCAGTTCTACAGACATCTATAGCTGAGTCTTGCCCCATGTGCCAAATTTATATTTTATATGTTTGTTGTATGTGTAATATAATCTTGAACTTTAGTATCCATGTACAATTGTAGTATTTTTATGAATGAGTATGTTTATATATGTAAATAAATATGGTAACTATATATCAAGCATATCACTGTTATTTGTTCTATTTAAAATGAAAATATAAGGTGGTTCAGTTTGATGAGTTTCTATATTTCACAAGCACAAAATGTAACACAACCTTTTCTTTTTAGGCTACTCATGACGAGGCAATGGCCGATTTGCGGGTAAGTGAATAGTTGAATGTTATGCTCAAGCTACACATGTGTAGGAATATTCTATGCTTTATGTTTGTCAATATAAAGAAAATATATGAATTACCATTATATCCACAGTAGTTGAGTCCCGTGATACTACATTGCACATGAGGATTGTACCCATATTGTTTGTAAACATGAAGTTCTGTGATTGAACCAAACATCAGAACAACATATTTATGATATTTATACATTAAACTGTCTTGTTTGGAAAGTTATTGTCTTTTAATTCTGACAGGAACGTAGACAAAATGAATAATGACGTGCAGTTATGACGTGCGTGCAATTCTGTGAGAATTACAGGACAATAACGTTACAAAACAAGACAGTTTAATACTTTCAATTCCATTTAAAATCACCCTAATTAAGCCACCATTTTTTTTTTTTTTTTAATTTTTAGGTTTTTCATCCAATTGCACGAATTTTCATGACGTGAAAAATGCACTTATGACAAATAAAGCAGAGCACTTGGAAATATGGCGTATATCATTACAAATGTTATGTATTGAGAGTTGAGTGTATTTCCAATCTAATTAAGATTAGAATTGTATTTTCCACTCCTCTACGATACTCTACGATACACTTCAATACAAGATCCCATGGAAATTACAAGTCTAATTTTCATTAGATTGAATGTATTTCCGAAATGCTATATTGGTTGTTGATATACATCCCCATACGCGTAACATTGCATGGCGGACAAATATCCCACGAACGGTATAGACATTTACCAATAAGCTGGCACATACGTTGCAGAATGGGATGGCATTTGTTTTCTCAAATCTTCCCATTGTTTACTTTTTCATTTGAAACCAATCGGATACAAAAAAAAGAGGCTTAATAATTTAAAATATTGATATTTAATATTATGTATTGATATTATGGCGTCATCATTAGATAACCTTTTGTGACGTCACATCATTATATTTTGTTATTATGCACCTGAAAATCTAATGCAGCGAAGCCGCTATTGTTTATTACTAAAACCATTGTGCGGCATAATGAATGTGCGTATAGGGTTCGTGTCGTGTGTGTATATATATATATACGGTATACGCTGCGGGTATTTCTGGCTGGGCGATTGGGTGCTGTAGATCGTGAGTTCGAGGCCCGGTCAGGACACGAGTCAAAAAGTTGTCTTCCTTCGTCATTTGTGTTTCAAACCTATATATCTATTTATTAGCACAATGTATCATATACACTATGTGTTGGTGATCCGAAGATATAGATTAGAATTTCCTGTCGTAGTTGCATATATATATATATATATATATATAGGCTGTGTGAAGATAGCTCAACATACGACATACGACATACGACATTCAAAACTTCATATCTTGTGTTTTTACCAGCCAACGAGGTAACTTTTGAATGTTCCGCGGCTGAACATACGACATTCAGATTTTGAATGTTCAGCCGCTGAACATACGACAAACGACATTCAGATTTTGATTTTGAATGTTCAGCGGCTCGACATACGACATACGACATTCAAATTTTGAATGTTCAGCCGCTGAACATACGACATACGACATTCAGATTTTGCATGTTCAGCTGCTGAACATACGACATACGACATTCAAAACTTCATATCTTGTGTTTTTACCAGCCAACGAGGTAACTTTTGAATGTTCAGCGGCTGAACATACGACATACGACATTCAGATTTTGAATGTTCAGCCGCTGAACATACGACTTTCAAATATTGAATGTTCAGCCGCTGAACATACGACATACGACATTCAAAACTTCATATCTTTTGTTTTTACCAGCCAACGAGGTAACTTTTGAATGTTCAGCGGCTGAACATACGACATACGACATTCAGATTTTGAATGTTCAGCTGCTGAACATACGACATACGACATTCAGATTTTGAATGTTCCGCCGCTGAACATACGACATTCAGATTTTGATTTTGAATGTTCAGCGGCTCGACATACGACATACGACATTCAAATTTTGAATGTTCAGCCGCTGAACATACGACATACGACATTCAGATTGTGCATGTTCAGCCGCTGAACATACGACATACGACATTCAGATTTTGATTTTGAATGTTCAGCGGCTCGACATACGACATACGACATTCAAAATTGGAATGTTCAGCCGCTAAACATACGACATTCAGATTTTGAATGTTCAGCCGCTGAAAATACGACATACGACATTCAAAACTTCATATCTTGTGTTTGTACCAGCCAACGAGGTAACTTTTGAATGTTCAGCGGCTGAACATACGACATACGACCTTCAGATTTTGAATGTTCAGCCGCTGAACATACGACATACGACATTCAAAACTTCATATCTTGTGTTTTTACCAGCCAACGAAGTAACTTTTGAATGTTCAGCAGCTCAACACAGCCGCTGAACATACGACATACGATATTCAGATTTTGAATGTTCAGCCGCTGAACATACGACATACGACATTCAAAACTTCATATCTTGTGTTTTTACCATCAAACGAGGTAACTGTTGAATGTTCAGCGGCTGAACATACGAGATACGACATTCAGATTTTGAATGTTCAGCCGCTGAACATACGACATACGACATTCAAAACTTCATATCTTGTGATTTTACTAGTCAACGAGGTAACTTTTGAATGTTCAGCGGCTGAACATACGACATACGACATTCAGATTTTGAATGTTCAGCCGCTGAACATACGACATACGACATTCAGATTTTGATTTTGAATGTTCAGCAGCTCGACATACGACATTCGACATTCAAATTTTGAATGTTCAGCGGCTGAACATACGACATACGATATTCAGAATTTGAATGTTCAGCTGCTGAACATACGACATACGACATTCAAAACTTCATATCTTGTGTTTGTACCAGCCAACGAGGTAACTTTTGAATGTTCAGCGGCTGAACATACGACATACGACATTCAGATTTTGAATGTTCAGCCGCTGAACATACGACATTCAAATATTGAATGTTCAGCCGCTGAACATACGACATACGACATTCAAAACTTCATATCTTGTGTTTTTACCAGCCAACGAGGTAACTGTTGAATGTTCAGCGGCTGAACATACGAGATACGACATTCAGATTTTGAATGTTCAGCCGCTGAACATACGACATACGACATTCAAAACTTAATATTTTGTGATTTTACCAGTCAACGAGGTAACTTTTGAATGTTCAGCGGCTGAACATACGACATACGACATTCAGATTTTAAATGTTTAGCCGCTGAACATACGACATTCAGATTTTGATTTTGAATGTTCAGCGGCTCGACATACGACATTCGATATTCAAATTTTGAATGTTCAGCGGCTGAACATACGACATACGACATTCAGATTTTGAATGTTCAGCCGCTGAACATACGACATACGACATTCAAAACTTCATATCTTGTGTTTGTACCAGCCAACGAGGTAACTTTTGAATGTTAAGCGGCTGAATATACGACATACGACATTCAGATTTTGAATGTTCAGCCGCTGAACATACGACATACGACATACGACATTCAGATTTTGATTTTGAATGTTCAGCGGCTCGACATACGACATTCAAATTTTGAATGTTCAGCCGCTGAACATACGACATACGACATTCAAAACTTCATATCTTTTGTTTTTACCAGCCAACGAGGTTACTTTTGAATGTTCAGCGGCTGAACATACGACATACGACATTCAGATTTTGAATGTTCAGCCGCTGAACATACGACATACGACATTCAGATTTGAATGTTCAGCCGCTGAACATACGACATACGACATTCAAAACTTCATATCTTGTGATTTTACCAGCCAACGAGGTAACTTTTGAATGTTCAGCGGTCCTGAACATACGACATTCAGATTTTTGAATGTTCAGCCGCTGAACATACGACATACGACATTCAGATTTTGAATGTTCAGCCGCTGAACATACGACATACGACATTCAAAACTTCATATCCTGTGTTTTTACCAGCCAACGAGGTAACTTTTGAATGTTCAGCGGCTGAACATACGACATACGACATTCAGATTTTGAATGTTCAGCCGCTGAACATACGACATACGACATTCAAAACTTCATATCTTGTGATTTTACCAGCCAACGAGGTAACTTTTGAATGTTCAGCGGCTGAACATACGAGATACGACATTCAGATTTTGAATGTTCAGCCGCTGAACATACGACATACGACATTCAGATTTTGAATGTTCAGCCGCTGAACATACGACATTCAGATTTTGATTTGAATGTTCAGCGGCTCGACATACGACATACGACATTCAAATTTTGAATGTTCAGCCGCTGAACATACGACATACGACATTCAGATTGTGCATGTTCAGCCGCTGAACATACGACATACGACATTCAGATTTTGATTTTGAATGTTCAGCGGCTCGACATACGACATTCAACTTTTGAATGTTCAGCCGCTGAACATACGACATACGACATTCAAAACTTCATATCTTGTGTTTGTACCAGCCAACGAGGTAACTTTTGAATGTTCAGCGGCTGAACATACGACATACGACATTCAGATTTTCAATGTTCAGCCGCTGAACATACGACATACGACATTCAAAACTTCATATCTTGTGATTTTACCAGCCAACGAGATAACTTTTGAATGTTCAGCAGCTGAACATACGACATTCAGATTTTGAATGTTCAGCCGCTGAACATACGACATTCAGATTTTGAATGTTCAGCCGCTGAACATACGACATACGGCATTCAGATTTTGAATGTTCAGCCGCTGAACATACGACATACGACATTCAAAACTTCATATCCTGTGTTTTTACCAGCCAACGAGGTAACTTTTGAATGTTCAGCGGCTGAACATACGAGATACGACATTCAGATTTTGAATGTTCAGCCGCTGAACATACGACATACGACATTCAAAACTTCATATCTTGTGATTTTACCAGCCAACGAGGTAACTTTTGAATGTTCAGCGGCTGAACATACGAGATACGACATTCAGATTTTGAATGTTCAGCCGCTGAACATACGACATACGACATTCAGATTTTGAATGTTCCGCCGCTGAACATACGACATTCAGATTTTGATTTTGAATGTTCAGCGGCTCGACATACGACATACGACATTCAAATTTTGAATGTTCAGCCGCTGAACATACGACATACGACATTCAGATTGTGCATGTTCAGCCGCTGAACATACGACATACGACATTCAGATTTTGATTTTGAATGTTCAGCGGCTCGACATACGACATTCAAATTTTGAATGTTCAGCCGCTGAACATACGACATACGACATTCAAAACTTCATATCTTGTGTTTGTACCAGCCAACGAGGTAACTTTTGAATGTTCAGCGGCGGAACATACGACATACGACATTCAGATTTTCAATGTTCAGCCGCTGAACATACGACATACGACATTCAAAACTTAATATTTTGTGATTTTACCAGTCAACGAAGTAACTTTTGAATGTTCAGCGGCTGAACATACGACATACGACATTCAAATTTTGAATGTTCAGCCGCTGAACATACGACATACGACATTCAAAACTTCATATCTTTTGTTTTTACCAGCCAACGAGGTTACTTTTGAATGTTCAGCGACTGAACATACGACATACGACATTCAGATTTTCAATGTTCAGCCGCTGAACATACGACATACGACCTTCAGATTTTGAATGTTCAGCCGCTGAACATACGACATACGACATTCAAAACTTCATATCTTGTGATTTTACCAACCAACGAGGTAACTTTTGAATGTTCAGCGGCTGAACATACGACATTCAGATTTTGAATGTTCAGCCGCTGAACATACGACATACGACATTCAGATTTTGAATGTTCAGCCGCTGAACATACGACATACGGCATTCAGATTTTGAATGTTCAGCCGCTGAACATACGACATACGACATTCAAAACTTCATATCCTGTGTTTTTACCAGCCAACGAGGTAACTTTTGAATGTTCAGCGGCTGAACATACGAGATACGACATTCAGATTTTGAATGTTCAGCCGCTGAACATACGACATACGACATTCAGATTTTAAATGTTTAGCCGCTGAACATACGACATTCAGATTTTGATTTTGAATGTTCAGCGGCTCGACATACGACATTCGATATTCAAATTTTGAATGTTCAGCGGCTGAACATACGACATACGACATTCAGATTTTGAATGTTCAGCCGCTGAACATACGACATACGACATTCAAAACTTCATATCTTGTGTTTGTACCAGCCAACGAGGTAACTTTTGAATGTTAAGCGGCTGAATATACGACATACGACATTCAGATTTTGAATGTTCAGCCGCTGAACATACGACATACGACATACGACATTCAGATTTTGATTTTGAATGTTCAGCGGCTCGACATACGACATTCAAATTTTGAATGTTCAGCCGCTGAACATACGACATACGACATTCAAAACTTCATATCTTTTGTTTTTACCAGCCAACGAGGTTACTTTTGAATGTTCAGCGGCTGAACATACGACATACGACATTCAGATTTTCAATGTTCAGCCGCTGAACATACGACATACGACATTCAGATTTTGAATGTTCAGCCGCTGAACATACGACATACGACATTCAAAACTTCATATCTTGTGATTTTACCAGCCAACGAGGTAACTTTTGAATGTTCAGCGGCTGAACATACGACATTCAGATTTTGAATGTTCAGCCGCTGAACATACGACATACGACATTCAGATTTTGAATGTTCAGCCGCTGAACATACGACATACGACATTCAAAACTTCATATCTTGTGTTTTTACCAGCCAACGAGGTAACTTTTGAATGTTCAGCGGCTGAACATACGAGATACGACATTCAGATTTTGAATGTTCAGCCGCTGAACATACGACATACGACATTCAAAACTTCATATCTTGTGATTTTACCAGCCAACGAGGTAACTTTTGAATGTTCAGCGGCTGAACATACGAGATACGACATTCAGATTTTGAATGTTCAGCCGCTGAACATACGACATACGACATTCAGATTTTGAATGTTCCGCCGCTGAACATACGACATTCAGATTTTGATTTTGAATGTTCAGCGGCTCGACATACGACATACGACATTCAAATTTTGAATGTTCAGCCGCTGAACATACGACATACGACATTCAGATTGTGCATGTTCAGCCGCTGAACATACGACATACGACATTCAGATTTTGATTTTGAATGTTCAGCGGCTCGACATACGACATTCAACTTTTGAATGTTCAGCCGCTGAACATACGACATACGACATTCAAAACTTCATATCTTGTGTTTGTACCAGCCAACGAGGTAACTTTTGAATGTTCAGCGGCTGAACATACGACATACGACATTCAGATTTTCAATGTTCAGCCGCTGAACATACGACATACGACATTCAAAACTTCATATCTTGTGATTTTACCAGCCAACGAGATAACTTTTGAATGTTCAGCAGCTGAACATACGACATTCAGATTTTGAATGTTCAGCCGCTGAACATACGACATTCAGATTTTGAATGTTCAGCCGCTGAACATACGACATACGGCATTCAGATTTTGAATGTTCAGCCGCTGAACATACGACATACGACATTCAAAACTTCATATCCTGTGTTTTTACCAGCCAACGAGGTAACTTTTGAATGTTCAGCGGCTGAACATACGAGATACGACATTCAGATTTTGAATGTTCAGCCGCTGAACATACGACATACGACATTCAAAACTTCATATCTTGTGATTTTACCAGCCAACGAGGTAACTTTTGAATGTTCAGCGGCTGAACATACGAGATACGACATTCAGATTTTGAATGTTCAGCCGCTGAACATACGACATACGACATTCAGATTTTGAATGTTCCGCCGCTGAACATACGACATTCAGATTTTGATTTTGAATGTTCAGCGGCTCGACATACGACATACGACATTCAAATTTTGAATGTTCAGCCGCTGAACATACGACATACGACATTCAGATTGTGCATGTTCAGCCGCTGAACATACGACATACGACATTCAGATTTTGATTTTGAATGTTCAGCGGCTCGACATACGACATTCAAATTTTGAATGTTCAGCCGCTGAACATACGACATACGACATTCAAAACTTCATATCTTGTGTTTGTACCAGCCAACGAGGTAACTTTTGAATGTTCAGCGGCGGAACATACGACATACGACATTCAGATTTTCAATGTTCAGCCGCTGAACATACGACATACGACATTCAAAACTTAATATTTTGTGATTTTACCAGTCAACGAAGTAACTTTTGAATGTTCAGCGGCTGAACATACGACATACGACATTCAAATTTTGAATGTTCAGCCGCTGAACATACGACATACGACATTCAAAACTTCATATCTTTTGTTTTTACCAGCCAACGAGGTTACTTTTGAATGTTCAGCGACTGAACATACGACATACGACATTCAGATTTTCAATGTTCAGCCGCTGAACATACGACATACGACCTTCAGATTTTGAATGTTCAGCCGCTGAACATACGACATACGACATTCAAAACTTCATATCTTGTGATTTTACCAACCAACGAGGTAACTTTTGAATGTTCAGCGGCTGAACATACGACATTCAGATTTTGAATGTTCAGCCGCTGAACATACGACATACGACATTCAGATTTTGAATGTTCAGCCGCTGAACATACGACATACGGCATTCAGATTTTGAATGTTCAGCCGCTGAACATACGACATACGACATTCAAAACTTCATATCCTGTGTTTTTTACCAGCCAACGAGGTAACTTTTGAATGTTCAGCAGCTGAACATACGAGATACGACATTCAGATTTTGAATGTTCAGCCGCTGAACATACGACATACGACATTCAGTTTTTGATTTTGAATGTTCAGCGGCTCGACATACGACATTTGACATTCAAAACTTCATATCTTTTGTTTTTACTAGCCAACGAGGTAACTTTTGAATGTTCAGCAGCTCAACATACGACATTCAAATATTGAATGTTCAGCCGCTGAACATACGACATACGACATTCAAAACTTCATATCCTGTGTTTTTACCAGCCAACGAGGTAACTTTTGAATGTTAAGCGGCTGAACATACCAGATACGACATTCAGATTTTGAATGTTCAGCCGCTGAACATACGACATACGACATTCAAAACTTCATCTCTTTTGTTTTTACCAGCCAACGAGGTTACTTTTGAATGTTCAGCGGCTGAACATACGACATACCACATTCAGATTTTCAATGTTCAGCCGCTGAACATACGACATACGACATTCAGATTTTCAATGTTCAGCCGCTGAACATACGACATACGACATTCAGATTTTCAATGTTCAGCCGCTGAACATACTACATACGACATTCAAAACTTCATATCTTGTGATTTTACCAGCCAACGAGGTAACTTTTGAATGTTCAACGGCTGAACATACGACATACGACATTCAGATTTTGAATGTTCAGCCGCTGAACATACGACATACGACATTCAGATTTTGAATGTTCCGCCGCTGAACATACGACATTCAGATTTTGATTTTGAATGTTCAGCGGCTCGACATACGACATACGACATTCAAATTTTGAATGTTCAGCCGCTGAACATACGACATACGACATTCAGATTGTGCATGTTCAGCCGCTGAACATACGACATACGACATTCAGATTTTGATTTTGAATGTTCAGCGGCTCGACATACGACATTCAAATTTTGAATGTTCAGCCGCTGAACATACGACATTCAGATTTTGAATGTTCAGCCTCTGAACATACGACATACGACATTCAAAACTTCATATCTTGTGTTTGTACCAGCCAACGAGGTAACTTTTGAATGTTCAGCGGCTGAACATACGACATACGACCTTCAGATTTTGAATGTTCAGCCGCTGAACATACGACATACGACATTCAAAACTTCATATCTTGTGTTTTTACCAGCCAACGAAGTAACTTTTGAATGTTCAGCAGCTCAACACAGCCGCTGAACATACGACATACGATATTCAGATTTTGAATGTTCAGCCGCTGAACATACGACATACGACATTCAAAACTTCATATCTTGTGTTTTTACCATCAAACGAGGTAACTGTTGAATGTTCAGCGGCTGAACATACGAGATACGACATTCAGATTTTGAATGTTCAGCCGCTGAACATACGACATACGACATTCAAAACTTCATATCTTGTGATTTTACTAGTCAACGAGGTAACTTTTGAATGTTCAGCGGCTGAACATCCGACATACGACATTCAGATTTTGAATGTTCAGCCGCTGAACATACGACATTCAGATTTTGATTTTGAATGTTCAGCAGCTCGACATACGACATTCGACATTCAAATTTTGAATGTTCAGCGGCTGAACATACGACATACGATATTCAGAATTTGAATGTTCAGCTGCTGAACATACGACATACGACATTCAAAACTTCATATCTTGTGTTTGTACCAGCCAACGAGGTAACTTTTGAATGTTCAGCCGCTGAACATACGACATACGACATTCAGATTTTGAATGTTCAGCCGCTGAACATACGACATTCAAATATTGAATGTTCAGCCGCTGAACATACGACATACGACATTCAAAACTTCATATCTTGTGTTTTTACCAGCCAACGAGGTAACTGTTGAATGTTCAGCGGCTGAACATACGAGATACGACATTCAGATTTTGAATGTTCAGCCGCTGAACATACGACATACGACATTCAAAACTTAATATTTTGTGATTTTACCAGTCAACGAGGTAACTTTTGAATGTTCAGCGGCTGAACATACGACATACGACATTCAGATTTTAAATGTTTAGCCGCTGAACATACGACATTCAGATTTTGATTTTGAATGTTCAGCGGCTCGACATACGACATTCGATATTCAAATTTTGAATGTTCAGCGGCTGAACATACGACATACGACATTCAGATTTTGAATGTTCAGCCGCTGAACATACGACATACGACATTCAAAACTTCATATCTTGTGTTTGTACCAGCCAACGAGGTAACTTTTGAATGTTAAGCGGCTGAATATACGACATACGACATTCAGATTTTGAATGTTCAGCCGCTGAACATACGACATACGACATACGACATTCAGATTTTGATTTTGAATGTTCAGCGGCTCGACATACGACATTCAAATTTTGAATGTTCAGCCGCTGAACATACGACATACGACATTCAAAACTTCATATCTTTTGTTTTTACCAGCCAACGAGGTTACTTTTGAATGTTCAGCGGCTGAACATACGACATACGACATTCAGATTTTCAATGTTCAGCCGCTGAACATACGACATACGACATTCAGATTTTGAATGTTCAGCCGCTGAACATACGACATACGACATTCAAAACTTCATATCTTGTGATTTTACCAGCCAACGAGGTAACTTTTGAATGTTCAGCGGCTGAACATACGACATTCAGATTTTGAATGTTCAGCCGCTGAACATACGACATACGACATTCAGATTTTGAATGTTCAGCCGCTGAACATACGACATACGACATTCAAAACTTCATATCCTGTGTTTTTACCAGCCAACGAGGTAACTTTTGAATGTTCAGCGGCTGAACATACGAGATACGACATTCAGATTTTGAATGTTCAGCCGCTGAACATACGACATACGACATTCAAAACTTCATATCTTGTGATTTTACCAGCCAACGAGGTAACTTTTGAATGTTCAGCGGCTGAACATACGAGATACGACATTCAGATTTTGAATGTTCAGCCGCTGAACATACGACATACGACATTCAGATTTTGAATGTTCCGCCGCTGAACATACGACATTCAGATTTTGATTTTGAATGTTCAGCGGCTCGACATACGACATACGACATTCAAATTTTGAATGTTCAGCCGCTGAACATACGACATACGACATTCAGATTGTGCATGTTCAGCCGCTGAACATACGACATACGACATTCAGATTTTGATTTTGAATGTTCAGCGGCTCGACATACGACATTCAACTTTTGAATGTTCAGCCGCTGAACATACGACATACGACATTCAAAACTTCATATCTTGTGTTTGTACCAGCCAACGAGGTAACTTTTGAATGTTCAGCGGCTGAACATACGACATACGACATTCAGATTTTCAATGTTCAGCCGCTGAACATACGACATACGACATTCAAAACTTCATATCTTGTGATTTTACCAGCCAACGAGATAACTTTTGAATGTTCAGCAGCTGAACATACGACATTCAGATTTTGAATGTTCAGCCGCTGAACATACGACATTCAGATTTTGAATGTTCAGCCGCTGAACATACGACATACGACATTCAGATTTTGAATGTTCAGCCGCTGAACATACGACATACGACATTCAAAACTTCATATCCTGTGTTTTTACCAGCCAACGAGGTAACTTTTGAATGTTCAGCGGCTGAACATACGAGATACGACATTCAGATTTTGAATGTTCAGCCGCTGAACATACGACATACGACATTCAAAACTTCATATCTTGTGATTTTACCAGCCAACGAGGTAACTTTTGAATGTTCAGCGGCTGAACATACGAGATACGACATTCAGATTTTGAATGTTCAGCCGCTGAACATACGACATACGACATTCAGATTTTGAATGTTCCGCCGCTGAACATACGACATTCAGATTTTGATTTTGAATGTTCAGCGGCTCGACATACGACATACGACATTCAAATTTTGAATGTTCAGCCGCTGAACATACGACATACGACATTCAGATTGTGCATGTTCAGCCGCTGAACATACGACATACGACATTCAGATTTTGATTTTGAATGTTCAGCGGCTCGACATACGACATTCAAATTTTGAATGTTCAGCCGCTGAACATACGACATACGACATTCAAAACTTCATATCTTGTGTTTGTACCAGCCAACGAGGTAACTTTTGAATGTTCAGCGGCGGAACATACGACATACGACATTCAGATTTTCAATGTTCAGCCGCTGAACATACGACATACGACATTCAAAACTTAATATTTTGTGATTTTACCAGTCAACGAAGTAACTTTTGAATGTTCAGCGGCTGAACATACGACATACGACATTCAAATTTTGAATGTTCAGCCGCTGAACATACGACATACGACATTCAAAACTTCATATCTTTTGTTTTTACCAGCCAACGAGGTTACTTTTGAATGTTCAGCGACTGAACATACGACATACGACATTCAGATTTTCAATGTTCAGCCGCTGAACATACGACATACGACATTCAGATTTTGAATGTTCAGCCGCTGAACATACGACATACGACATTCAAAACTTCATATCTTGTGATTTTACCAACCAACGAGGTAACTTTTGAATGTTCAGCGGCTGAACATACGACATTCAGATTTTGAATGTTCAGCCGCTGAACATACGACATACGACATTCAGATTTTGAATGTTCAGCCGCTGAACATACGACATACGGCATTCAGATTTTGAATGTTCAGCCGCTGAACATACGACATACGACATTCAAAACTTCATATCCTGTGTTTTTACCAGCCAACGAGGTAACTTTTGAATGTTCAGCGGCTGAACATACGAGATACGACATTCAGATTTTGAATGTTCAGCCGCTGAACATACGACATACGACATTCAGTTTTTGATTTTGAATGTTCAGCGGCTCGACATACGACATTTGACATTCAAAACTTCATATCTTTTGTTTTTACTAGCCAACGAGGTAACTTTTGAATGTTCAGCAGCTCAACATACGACATTCAAATATTGAATGTTCAGCCGCTGAACATACGACATACGACATTCAAAACTTCATATCCTGTGTTTTTACCAGCCAACGAGGTAACTTTTGAATGTTAAGCGGCTGAACATACCAGATACGACATTCAGATTTTGAATGTTCAGCCGCTGAACATACGACATACGACATTCAAAACTTCATCTCTTTTGTTTTTACCAGCCAACGAGGTTACTTTTGAATGTTCAGCGGCTGAACATACGACATACCACATTCAGATTTTCAATGTTCAGCCGCTGAACATACGACATACGACATTCAGATTTTCAATGTTCAGCCGCTGAACATACGACATACGACATTCAGATTTTCAATGTTCAGCCGCTGAACATACTACATACGACATTCAAAACTTCATATCTTGTGATTTTACCAGCCAACGAGGTAACTTTTGAATGTTCAACGGCTGAACATACGACATACGACATTCAGATTTTGAATGTTCAGCCGCTGAACATACGACATACGACATTCAGATTTTGAATGTTCCGCCGCTGAACATACGACATTCAGATTTTGATTTTGAATGTTCAGCGGCTCGACATACGACATACGACATTCAAATTTTGAATGTTCAGCCGCTGAACATACGACATACGACATTCAGATTGTGCATGTTCAGCCGCTGAACATACGACATACGACATTCAGATTTTGATTTTGAATGTTCAGCGGCTCGACATACGACATTCAAATTTTGAATGTTCAGCCGCTGAACATACGACATTCAGATTTTGAATGTTCAGCCTCTGAACATACGACATACGACATTCAAAACTTCATATCTTTTGTTTTTACCAGCCAACGAGGTAACTTTTGAATGTTCAGCGGCTGAACATACGACATACGACATTCAGATTTTGAATGTTCAGCCGCTGAACATACGACATACGACATTCAGATTTTGAATGTTCCGCCGCTGAACATACGACATTCAGATTTTGATTTTGAATGTTCAGTGGCTCGACATACGACATACGACATTCAAATTTTGAATGTTCAGCCGCTGAACATACGACATACGACATTCAGATTGTGCATGTTCAGCCGCTGAACATACGACATACGACATTCAGATTTTGATTTTGAATGTTCAGCCGCTGAACATACGACATACGACATTCAAAACTTCATATCTTGTGATTTTACCAGCCAACGAGGTAACTTTTGAATGTTCAGCGGCTGAACATACGAGATACGACATTCAGATTTTGAATGTTCAGCCGCTGAACATACGACATACGACATTCAGATTTTGAATGTTCCGCCGCTGAACATACGACATTCAGATTTTGATTTTGAATGTTCAGCGGCTCGACATACGACATACGACATTCAAATTTTGAATGTTCAGCCGCTGAACATACGACATACGACATTCAGATTGTGCATGTTCAGCCGCTGAACATACGACATACGACATTCAGATTTTGATTTTGAATGTTCAGCGGCTCGACATACGACATTCAAATTTTGAATGTTCAGCCGCTGAACATACGACATACGACATTCAAAACTTCATATCTTGTGTTTGTACCAGCCAACGAGGTAACTTTTGAATGTTCAGCGGCTGAACATACGACATACGACATTCAGATTTTCAATGTTCAGCCGCTGAACATACGACATACGACATTCAAAACTTAATATTTTGTGATTTTACCAGTCAACGAAGTAACTTTTGAATGTTCAGCGGCTGAACATACGACATACGACATTCAAATTTTGAATGTTCAGCCGCTGAACATACGACATACGACATTCAAAACTTCATATCTTTTGTTTTTACCAGCCAACGAGGTTACTTTTGAATGTTCAGCGACTGAACATACGACATACGACATTCAGATTTTCAATGTTCAGCCGCTGAACATACGACATTCAGATTTTCAATGTTCAGCCGCTGAACATACGACATACGACATTCAAAACTTCATATCTTGTGATTTTACCAGCCAACGAGGTAACTTTTGAATGTTCAGCGGCTGAACATACGACATTCAGATTTTGAATGTTCAGCCGCTGAACATACGACATACGACATTCAGATTTTGAATGTTCAGCCGCTGAACATACGACATACGGCATTCAGATTTTGAATGTTCAGCCGCTGAACATACGACATACGACATTCAAAACTTCATATCCTGTGTTTTTACCAGCCAACGAGGTAACTTTTGAATGTTCAGCGGCTGAACATACGAGATACGACATTCAGATTTTGAATGTTCAGCCGCTGAACATACGACATACGACATTCAGTTTTTGATTTTGAATGTTCAGCGGCTCGACATACGACATTTGACATTCAAAACTTCATATCTTTTGTTTTTACTAGCCAACGAGGTAACTTTTGAATGTTCAGCAGCTCAACATACGACATTCAAATATTGAATGTTCAGCCGCTGAACATACGACATACGACATTCAAAACTTCACATCTTGTGATTTTACCAGCCAACGAGGTAACTTTTGAATGTTCAACGGCTGAACATACGACATACGACATTCAGATTTTGAATGTTCAGCCGCTGAACATACGACATACGACATACGACATTCAGATTTTGATTTTGAATGTTCAGCGGCTCGACATACGACATACGACATTCAAATTTTGAATGATCAGCGCTGAACATACGACATACGACATTCAAAACTTCATATCTTTTGTTTTTACCAGCCAACGAGGTTACTTTTGAATGTTCGGCGGCTGAACATACGACATACGACATTCAGATTTTCAATGTTCAGCCGCTGAACATACGACATACGATATTCAGATTTTGAATGTTCAGCCGCTGAACATACGACATACGACATTCAAAACTTCATATCTTGTGATTTTACCAGCCAACGAGGTAACTTTTGAATGTTCAGCGGCTGAACATACGACATTCAGATTTTGAATGTTCAGCCGCTGAACATACGACATACGACATTCAGATTTTGAATGTTCAGCCGCTGAACATACGACATACGACATTCAAAACTTCATATCCTGTGTTTTTACCAGCCAACGAGGTAACTTTTGAATGTTCAGCGGCTGAACATACGAGATACGACATTCAGATTTTGAATGTTCAGCCGCTGAACATACGACATACGACATTCAAAACTTCATATCTTCTGATTTTACCAGCCAACGAGGTAACTTTTGAATGTTCAGCGGCTGAACATACGAGATACGACATTCAGATTTTCAATGTTCAGCCGCTGAACATACGACATACGACATTCAGATTTTGAATGTTCTGCCGCTGAACATACGACATTCAGATTTTGATTTTGAATGTTCAGCGGCTCGACATACGACATATGACATTCAAATTTTGAATGTTCAGCCGCTGAACATACGACATACGACATTCTGATTGTGCATGTTCAGCCGCTGAACATACGACATACGACATTCAGATTTTGATTTTGAATGTTCAGCGGCTCGACATACGACATTCAATTTTTGAATGTTCAGCCGCTGAACATACGACATACGACATTCAGATTTTGATTTTGAATGTTCAGCGGCTCGACATACGACATTCAATTTTTGAATGTTCAGCCGCTGAACATACGACATACGACATTCAAAACTTCATATCTTGTGTTTGTACCAGCCAACGAGGTAACTTTTGAATGTTCAGCGGCTGAACATACGACATTCAGATTTTGATTTTGAATGTTCAGCAGCTCGACATACGACATACGACATTCAAATTTTGAATGTTCAGCGGCTGAACATACGACATACGACATTCAGATTTTGATTTTGAATGTTCAGCAGCTCGACATACGACATACGACATTCAGATTTTGAATGTTCCGCCGCTGAACATACGACATTCAGATTTTGATTTTGAATGTTCAGCAGCTCGACATACGACATACGACATTCAAATTTTGAATGTTCAGCGGCTGAACATACGACATACGATATTCAGATTTTGAATGTTCAGCCGCTGAACATACGACATACGACATTCAAAACTTCATATCTTGTGATTTTACCAGCCAACGAGGTAACTTTTGAATGTTCAGCGGCTGAACATACGAGATACGACATTCAGATTTTGAATGTTCAGCCGCTGAACATACGACATACGACATTCAGATTTTGAATGTTCCGCCGCTGAACATACGACATTCAGATTTTGATTTTGAATGTTCAGCGGCTCGACATACGACATACGATATTCAAATTTTGAATGTTCAGCCGCTGAACATACGACATACGACATTCAGATTGTGCATGTTCAGCCGCTGAACATACGACATACGACATTCAGATTTTGATTTTGAATGTTCAGCGGCTCGACATACGACATTCAAATTTTGAATGTTCAGCCGCTGAACATATGACATTCAGATTTTGAATGTTCAGCCGCTGAACATACGACATACGACATTCAAAACTTCATATCTTGTGTTTGTACCAGCCAACGAGGTAACTTTTGAATGTTCAGCGGCTGAACATACGACATAAGACATTCAAATTTTGAATGTTCAGCCGCTGAACAAACGACATTCAAAACTTCATATCTTTTGTTTTTACCAGCCAACGAGGTTACTTTTGAATGTTCAGCGGCTGAACATACGACATACGACATTCAGATTTTCAATGTTCAGCCGCTGAACATACGACATACGACATTCAGATTTTGAATGTTCAGCCGCTGAACATACGACATACGACATTCAGATTTTGAATGTTCAGCCGCTGAACATACGACATACGACATTCAGATTTTGAATGTTCAGCCGCTGAACATACGACATACGGCATTCAGATTTTGAATGTTCAGCCGCTGAACATATGACATACGACATTCAAAACTTCATATCCTGTGTTTTTACCAGCCAACGAGGTAACTTTTGAATGTTCAGCGGCTGAACATACGAGATACGACATTCAGATTTTGAATGTTCAGCCGCTGAACATACGACATACGACATTCAGATTTTTATTTTGAATGTTCAGCGGCTCGACATACGACATTTGACATTCAAAACTTCATATCTTTTGTTTTTACTAGCCAACGAGGTAACTTTTGAATGTTCAGCAGCTCAACATACGACATTCAAATATTGAATGTTCAGCCGCTGAACATACGACATACGACATTCAAAACTTCATATCCTGTGTTTTTACCAGCCAACGAGGTAACTTTTGAATGTTAAGCGGCTGAACATACGAGATACGACATTCAGATTTTGAATGTTCAGCCGCTGAACATACGACATACGACATTCAAAACTTTATCTCTTTTGTTTTTACCAGCCAACGAGGTTACTTTTGAATGTTCAGCGACTGAACATACGACATACGACATTCAGATTTTCAATGTTCAGCCGCTGAACATACGACATACGACATTCAGATTTTCAATGTTCAGCCGCTGAACATACGACATTCAGATTTTCAATGTTCAGCCGCTGAACATACTACATACGACATTCAAAACTTCATATCTTGTGATTTTACCAGCCAACGAGGTAACTTTTGAATGTTCAGCGGCTGAACATACGACATACGACATTCAGATTTTGAATGTTCAGCCGCTGAACATACGACATACGACATTCAGATTTTGAATGTTCCGCTGCTGAACATACGACATTCAGATTTTGATTTTGAATGTTCAGCAGCTCGACATACGACATACGACATTCAAATTTTGAATGTTCAGCGGCTGAACATACGACATACGATATTCAGATTTTGAATGTTCAGCCGCTGAACATACGACATACGTCATTCAAAACTTCATATCTTGTGATTTTACCAGCCAACGAGGTAACTTTTGAATGTTCAGCGGCTGAACATACGAGATACGACATTCAGATTTTGAATGTTCAGCCGCTGAACATACGACATACGACATTCAGATTTTGAATGTTCCGCCGCTGAACATACGACATTCAGATTTTGATTTTGAATGTTCAGCGGCTCGACATACGACATACGATATTCAAATTTTGAATGTTCAGCCGCTGAACATACGACATACGACATTCAGATTGTGCATGTTCAGCCGCTGAACATACGACATACGACATTCAGATTTTGATTTTGAATGTTCAGCCGCTCAACATACGACATTCAAATTTTGAATGTTCAGCCGCTGAACATACGACATTCAGATTTTGAATGTTCAGCCGCTGAACATACGACATACGACATTCAAAACTTCATATCTTGTGTTTGTACCAGCCAACGAGGTAACTTTTGAATGTTCAGCGGCTGAACATACGACATACGACATTCAGATTTTCAATGTTCAGCCGCTGAACATACGACATACGACATTCAAAACTTAATATTTTGTGATTTTACCAGTCAACGAAGTAACTTTTGAATGTTCAGCGGCTGAACATACGACATACGACATTCAAATTTTGAATGTTCAGCCGCTGAACATACGACATACGACATTCAAAACTTCATATCTTTTGTTTTTACCAGCCAACGAGGTAACTTTTGAATGTTCAGCGGCTGAACATACGACATATGACATTCAGATTTTCAATGTTCAGCCGCTGAACATACGACATACGACATTCAGATTTTGAATGTTCAGCCGCTGAACATACGACATACGACATTCAAAACTTGATATCTTGTGATTTTACCAGCCAACGAGGTAACTTTTGAATGTTCAGCGGCTGAACATACGACATACGACATTCAGATTTTGAATGTTCAGCCGCTGAACATACGACATACGACATACGACATTCAGATTTTGAATGTTCAGCCGCTGAACATACGACATACGACATTCAAAACTTGATATCTTGTGATTTTACCAGCCAACGAGGTAACTTTTGAATGTTCAGCGGCTGAACATACGACATACGACATTCAGATTTTGAATGTTCAGCCGCTGAACATACGACATACGACATACGACATTCAGATTTTGAATGTTCCGCCGCTGAACATACGACATTCAGATTTTGATTTGGAATGTTCAGCGGCTCGACATACGACATACGACATTCAAATTTTGAATGTTCAGCCGCTGAACATACGACATACGACATTCAGATTGTGCATGTTCAGCCGCTGAACATACGACATACGACATTCAGATTTTGATTTTGAATGTTCAGCGGCTCGACATACGACATTCAAATTTTGAATGTTCAGCCGCTGAACATACGACATTCAGATTTTGAATGTTCAGCCGCTGAACATACGACGTACGACATTCAAAACTTCATATCTTGTGTTTGTACCAGCCAACGAGGTAACTTTTGAATGTTCAGCGGCTGAACATACGACATACGACATTCAGATTTTCAATGTTCAGCCGCTGAACATACGACATACGACATTCAAAACTTAATATTTTGTGATTTTACCAGTCAACGAAGTAACTTTTGAATGTTCAGCGGCTGAACAAACGACATACGACATTCAGATTTTGAATGTTCAGCCGCTGAACATACGACATTCAGATTTTTGATTTTGAATGTTCAGCGGCTCGACATACGACATTCGACATTCAGATTTTGAATGTTCAGCGGCTGAACATACGACATACGACATTCAAAACTTCATATCTTGTGATTTTACCAGCCAATCAGATAACTGTTGAATGTTCAGCGGCTGAACATACGACATACGACATTCAGATTTTGAATGTTCAGCCGCTGTACATACGACATACGACATTCAGATTTTGATTTTGAATGTTCAGCGGCTCGACATACGACATACGACATTCAAATTTTGAATGTTCAGCCGTTGAACATACGACATACGACATTCAGATTTTGAATGTTCAGCCGCTGAACATACGACATACGACATTCAAAACTTCATATATTGTGATTTTACCAGCCAACGAGGTAACTTTTGAATGTTCAGCGGCTGAACACACGACATACGACATTCAAATTTTGAATGTTCAGCCGCTGAACATACGACATACGACATTCAGATTTTGAATGTTCAGCCGCTGAACATACGACATACGACATTCAAAACTTCATATCCTGTGTTTTTACCAGCCAACGAGGTAACTTTTGAATGTTCAGCGGCTGAACATACGAGATACGACATTCAGATTTTGAATGTTCAGCCGCTGAACATACGACATACGACATTCAGATTTTGATTTTGAATGTTCAGCGGCTCGACATACGACATTTGACATTCAAATTTTGAATGTTCAGCGGCTGAACATACGACATACAACATTTAGATTTTGAATGTTCAGCCGCTGAACATACGACATACGACATTCAAAACTTAATATTTTGTGATTTTACCAGTCAACGAAGTAACTTTTGAATGTTC